>NC_049212.1:8305256-8480256 GCF_013347855.1 Anguilla anguilla
TGTGTTTTACTGTATGCGTGCATTGGAGAAGAGGCAGTGCTGGTGCAGTGTGGCCCTCGTGTGGCGGACGGTGGTATTGCGGCTCACCTTGCGGTCCTTCTGGTACTTGCTCCAGACGTCCTTACTCAGACCGCCTGACGCCTCGCAGGGCTTGTCAGGCGGGACGATGTTGTGGTTGACCAGCGCTGACAGGTGCGTGCGCACGGTGGACAGGTGCCGACAGTACGCCAGCCCTGAGGGGGGAGAGAGAGAGAGAGACGCGCAACATCACCAAGCGCTCTGAGAAGCACCCAACACTGCCCCAACACCACCCAACACCACCCCAAAGCCACCCCAACACTACCTCAACACCACCCCAATGCCACCGCAACACTACCTCAACAACACCCCAATGCCACCACAACACCACCCCAACACCACCCCAACACTACCTCAACACCACCCCAATGCCACCCCAACACTACCTCAACACCACCCCAATGCCACCCCAACACCACCCAACACCACCCCAATACCACCCCAACACTACCTCAACACCACCCCAATGCCACCCCAACACTACCTCAACACCACCCCAATGCCACCCCAACACCACCCAACACCACCCCAATACCACCCCAACACTACCTCAACACCACCCCAATGCCTCCCCAACACTAGCTCAACAACACCCCAATGCCACCCCAACATTACCTCAACACCACCCAACACCACCCCAATGCCACCCCAACACTACCTCAACACCACCCAACACCACCCAAATGCCACCCCATCACTACCCCAGCACCACCAAACACCACCCAAATGCCACCACATTACCCCAACGCCACCAAACACCACCCCAATGCCACCCCAACACCACCTCAGTGCTACCCTGAGATCTCAATATTTAACCCTTGCGTGCACAGGGGCGCTGTTTCGATAGCAGGGGACTGTGTGAGGTTGCTGGGCAGGCTGTAATCACACTCAGTGATACCCAATATTCTGCAGGTTAGGGTTAGGGTTAGGGTTATGGTAGAGTGACCCCACGGCTGTGCTCAGGTGTACAGGTGGCACAGGTAACAGGTGAGAGGTGAGAGGTGAGAGGTAACAGGTGAGAGGTGAGAGGTGAGAGGTGAGAGGTAACAGGTGAGAGGACAGAGGAGAGAGGAGAGAGGTGAGAGGAGAGAGGAGAGAGGTGAGAGGAAACAGGTGAGAGGTCACTCACAGCCGTAAAAGGCCCTGGAGACGATCTGCCTCTTCATGTTCTGGCACAGCATCTTCAGAGGAATCCTGCAGAGAGAGTGAGCGGAGACATCAGCCCCCTCAGCAGCACACTCAATCTGCACACCTCACCCCCCCATATACACTCCCAAATCAGCACCCCAGTCAGTCCCCCCCCCCCCCCCCCCCCCCATACTGACCGGTCGTGGATGCAGGTGCAGCCGGGGGGAAGCTCGATAGACGCACTGCTGCCCCCGGTGGAGCAGGACAGGCAGGACGACATGTGGCTGCTGCACTCTCCCTGCTGCCATGACAACGGGCTTCCCCCAAAGGCCTGTCCCTCCAGCATCTCCCCATGGTCTGAGAGAGAGAGAGAGAGCGAGAGCGAGAGCAAGACAGAGAGACAGAGAGACAGAGAGAGTGAGAAAAAGCTATGTAACACTATGTTCTACATATTCAGACTTATGGTAAACCTCTCCTTCTTCAGGGCTGTTTTATGATGTAATCGGTCTGTTACATGTAACTACAGGTGCCCACTGAGCCTCAGTGCTCGGGTATTCACACAGGGCTGGCTTATTTGAACAGCCCTACCTCTATTATCACAGTGCTATTTACAGTCATACAGTACATATGCAAACCCCAAAATATGTAACCCCCAAAATAATCTCACTTCTGCAGTCACACTCTGCAAAAACGTAAAGCTGTCCCAAAATCCACCCCCAATCTTTCTCTCACTGGCTCCTCAGCTCCACCATGAGGCCAATTAAGGTACTGATCAATCTTTCCCGATTCTGATTCAAATCATTAAAATTAGTTATTTGGAGCACAATGTTTTAAAGGGTATACGTAATGTACAAGGTATACACATTTTTTGTTGCTGGAAAACACTGTAACATTGTAAAAAAAAAAAACACATTATTATCGGAACTGGAGAAGCATGCACCTGTGACAAAGGCAGCGAAATGAGACCCAAGTCAGGTGAGGCCTCATTATGATGTCACAGAATGCAGACACAACACGGGCAAACAGAAGCTTTCACAGAGTCGACCGCGAGAAGGAAACATGCTGGATGCATTTCACTGGAACAACAGAAACAGGAAACAAAAACAGGAGACGGAAGAGCATGTATTCGCAAACGCACAGGTACACACACACACACACACACACACACACACGTAAACACACAGGCACACACACACACAGGCACAAAGACAGACACACACAGACACACACACGCAAACAGGCAAACAGGCGCACACGCGCACGAACACAGACAGACAGACATACATACATACTCACACACACACACACACACACACACACACGCACGAGCGCACACATACAAACGAAAACATGAACAGCAACACGAAAAAATGCTCTTCACCTTAATTCTTCAGGTTGGAGCTGATGGCCTGTCATAAATAGCCTCTCATTGGTTGTTACAAACAAAACAAAACAAAAAACAAAAAAACAAACAAAAAAAAAAAACCGGAAGGCAGATTCGACATTCGTATCGGTTTTTCGGGTTGGCTTGTTTTTGGGCTATGTGAGTCTGAGTGCTTATTCTGGAGGCAATGTGCAACGTGTTCACAGAACGATCCATGTTTCTACTTCAGCAGAACCCCACAGACCGATGGTGATGGAAGGGAACTCGGTGAAGAATTACAGTGAACAGCATTGCACGACACAGGGCCAACACAAGGGAGAGCTAACCGAAGCAAGAGGGAAGGCTAAAGAAACACAAAAAAAAAAAATACAGAGAAGAGATTCCTTACAGGTATGCAGAAATACACACGTAATTAAAACAAAATAGAATAAAGAAGATCTCGGTGCAAATATCATGCAGAATAGTCAAGCACGTTGCAGTAGAAACGAACAAACGAACGAACGAACGAAGGAAAGCAACCCAAAGCGTAACTCACAAAGTAAGGAGGTGCCAAGCGATGCAAAAGAAGACAGCAAATAATCAAAGCATTTTCCCCCGCCCCCAGAGCCCAGACCCAACAGTGCTGTGAGGAGAGGCCACCGCCCCCTCCTGACCTCTGACCTCTGACACAAACACAAACCCTTAAAAGGGCAGCCGGAGCTGTTTTTACGGACGCCAAGGGAAGGTGTTTCAGCTTGGACACGCCGTGCTAGACTAGTCTTTGGCCTGGCACACCCAGCTAAGCACTTCCTGGGTTTCACATCAAGATTAAGATCTCTGTTTGAGTGGCGTTCGGTCTCGGGCCGGCCTTTCATCCTGAACGTTCCGGATCTTGCGTCCTCAACCTGACCGCACATTCGCTTGCATAGAAGAGAGAGAGGGGGAGAGAGAGAGAGAGAGAGAAAGGGAGAGACGGAGAGAGGAGGATCCAGGTGTTTTTGGGAAATTTGGAACGAGGGCACTGAGATGAGACACACTCTGGGCAGAAGCTGATCTCACGGTGGGGGGGGGGGTGGCAGGGGGGGTGGGGGGCATCGCGTGACACGGTGGAGAAGTGAGGACCGTGAGGAGGTGACTCACTTTAAAATGGGCAAACAAACACGCGGTCGAGGCGCGGTCGGGGCGTTTGGAGGTGGTACACAAGCCAGGTGACCAAGTACGGTCAAAGGGTTTAGAACATCGGCAAATTCCCTTCAATTACGAAAAAAAAAAGGGGGAGATTGTTCCTCAGCCTGGCACAATATGAAAATGCCATTCAGAGCTAAATATGCTACATTAGCCCTAATGGTTCAACTGCTGGACAGAGATAAAGCACAAACTTTGAAAGGTAGAAAACGTCTAATCACATTGAGATGGGCAACTGTATGCCGGTAATAGTGTACAGGTGCGGTTTAGGGCATTACCGATTCAGGTAAAGTAAGTAAACCAAGCAACCTTCTGCACCTGCCCCAAGCGACCCTCTACACCTGCCCCCGGCAACCCTCTCCAACTGCCCCCAGCAACCCTCTCCAACTGCCCCCAGCAACCCTCTCCAACTGCCCCCAGCAGCCCGCTTCACCCCCAGGGACCCGCTCCACCCTCAGCAACCCTCTCCACCCTCAGTGACCCTCTCCACGTGCAGCTGTCAAATGTGCTCAGCTCCTCCACACTCCCTAATAGTCTCTCCCACCCTCTCAAATTCAAATTCAAATTCAAGTTTCTTGACTGGCGAGTACAAATTCCTGAAGCACATAACAATCGCAGCAAAACAAAGCAAACTCTCTCTTCATCTCTATCCCTCTCTCTCTCTCTCTCCCTCTCCCTCCCCCTCGGTCACTCCGTCACCCAGTCTCGGCGGGAGCTGCCATGGCAACGCGGCGCTCCGCTCTCCCGATTGGCTCCCCGCAGCACTGTTGGGTGGGGGTGAGGTGAGCAGGGTCTGGTGTTGGGAGATAAAAACCTTTCATGGCATTTGAGTCTGTGAGGTTCCGCGAGCAGATCATTGAGATCATTGCGTGAAGTCTATCTTCCTCCTCCTCGTCGTCGTCCAGCGAGGGCGCGCGACTGCCCGTCGTGTGGTGGTAGTTTATAGTGACTGCTCGGGCAATAAGAGAACACAGTTTAGCACCCTCCAAAGAGAGCCTCCTCACTCACTCGCCACTCATTCAATACTCACTCACAACTCACTAATTACTGACCACTCACAACTCATTAATTACTGACCACTCACAACTCACTAAGTACTGACTACTCACTCACAACTCACTGATTACTGACCACTCACAACTCACTAATTACTGACTACTCATTCACAACTCACTGATTACTCACCACTCACAACTCACTAATTACTGACCACTCACAACTCACTAATTACTGACTACTCACTCACAACTCACTGATTACTCACCACTCACAACTCACTAATTACTGACCACTCACAACTCACTAATTACTGACTACTCACTCACAACTCACTGATTACTGACCACTCACAACTCACTGATTACTGACCACTCACAACTCACTAATTACTGACTACTCACTCACAACTCACTGATTACTGACCACTCACAACTCACTAATTACTGACTACTCACAACTCACTAATTACATTACATTACAGGCATTTAGCAGACGCTCTTATCCAGAGCGACTGACTTTATTTAATTACTGACTACTCACTCTCAACTCACTGATTACTGACTACTCACTCACAACTCACTAATTACTGACTGCTCACTCACAACTTTCTAATTACTGACTGCTCACTCACAAATCGCTAATTAGTGACCACTCACAACTTACTAATTACTGACTACTCACTCACAACTCACTGATTACTGACTATTCACTCACAACTCACTGATTACTGACTACTCACTCACAACTCACTAATTACTGACTGCTCACTCACAACTCGCTAATTACTGATTGCTCACAACTCACTAATTACTGACTGCTCACTCACAAATCGCTAATTAGTGACCACTCACACCTCACTAATTACAGACTACTCACTCACAACTCACTAATTACTGACTACTCACTCACAACTCACTGATTACTGACTACTCACTCACAACTCACTGATTACTGACCACTCACTCACAACTCACAAATTACTGACTACTCACTCACAACTCACTAATTACTGACTACTCACTCACAACTCACTGATTACTGACTATTCACTCACAACTCACTGATTACTGACTACTCACTCACAACTCACTAATTACTGACTGCTCACTCACAACTCGCTAATTACTGATTGCTCACAACTCACTAATTACTGACTGCTCACTCACAAATCGCTAATTAGTGACCACTCACACCTCACTAATTACAGACTACTCACTCACAACTCACTAATTACTGACTACTCACTCACAACTCACTGATTACTGACTACTCACTCACAACTCACTGATTACTGACCACTCACTCACAACTCACGAATTACTGACTACTCACTCACAACTCACTAATTACTGACTTCTCACTCACAACTCACCAATTACTGACTACTCACAACTGAGTAATTACTGACCACTCACACCTCACTAATTACAGACTACTCACTCACAACTCAGTAATTAGTGAGTTGTGAGTGAGTAGTCTGTAATTACTGACTACTCACTCACAAGTCACTAATTACTGACAAACTCACTCACAACTCACTAATTACTGACTACTCACTCACACTGACTGCTCGCTCAGGATTTGCTAACACACTCACTGCAACACTCAACTCAGTCTCATATTCACACATAACACACACACTTCCACTCTCTCTCGCTCACACACATCTCTGAGGTTCCTCTCTCTGCTGCTCCCCAGCACATGGGGGTCTCCCTACACTGTAATGGGGTGCAATGTCCCCTGACAACTTCCTCTGTGGTTCCAAAACAAAAATCTTCCATGTCAAACACAGACCCAGCTGGGTCCTGATTGGTAAGATTCAGGAACAGTATAATTGGTCACGATTCAGGAAGAGCAGCATGGGACTCTAGAGGGAGACTACAGAACTGTTTTCATGCACAGGTGTAAGAGTGACTGAGCCACTGGTCCCCACACGCAGACCTCTTCCTGCCAACACCCTGCCAAGCCCCGCCCAGCCCCACCCAGCCCCACCCCGCCCAGCCCCACCCAGCCCCACCACCCAGCCCCACCCAGCCCCACCCCACCCAGCCCCACCCAGCCCCACCCCACCCAGCCCCACCACCCAGCTCCACCAAGCCCCACCCCACCCAGCCCTACCCAGCCCCACCACCCAGCCCCACCCCACCCAGCTCCACCCAGCCCCACCCAGCCCCACCACCCAGCCCCACCCAGCCCCACCCCACCCAGCCCCACCCAGCCCCACCCCACCCAGCCCCACCACCCAGCTCCACCAAGCCCCACCCCACCCAGCCCTACCCCACCCTGCCCCGCCCAGCCCCACCCGGCCCCACCACCCAGCCCCACTCGGCCCCGCCCGGCCATCCCCCGCGCAGGCCCGCTTGCCCACGGTGTGATGTCATTGGCCCACAGACTCACTGGACTCGTGGCGGTGGCCAGGGTAGACGATGCGGAAGACGTAGTCAGCAGCCACCTCCTCCTCTCTCCCCACCTCCTCCCCCCCAAGACGGGCCGTACTGTTCCTCTTCCTCAGCTTGGGGAAGACCTTACCCTGCAGAACACACACACACACACACGCACACACACACACACACACACACACGCACACACCCATATGCACATACACACACACACACACACACCCATACACACATACACACACACACCCATATACACGTACACACACACACACACACACACACACACGCACACACACGCACACGCACACAGGTGCACACACACGTACACACACGCGCACACCCACACACACACGCACACGCACACACACACACACACACACACGCACACATGCATGAATCTGGCTTGTCCTCCACAGCAGCACCTTTGTGTGTGTCCCTAACGGGCCCGTTTCTAAAAAGCTGGTCTCAGACATGCTGGCTGGTCTCAGACATGCTGGGTGGACTCAGACATGCTGGCTGGTCTCAGACAGGTTAGTTTTTAACTGGCCCGGTCTCCAGTGGGCTGGTCTCTAACAGGCTCAGTGTGTCAGTGTGCAGACAGGCCCGCAGTGGAGCACGGGGGGGGGGGGGGGGGGGGGGGGTCTGGCCTAATTAATCTGTGGGGACAGCGTGTCCGTCTCTGGTCCAGTGAAAGCCAGCCCGCCAGCGCTCCACAGGCCCGTCTGAGGGGCTCAGCTCCCCTAATGTGTGCACTCCGCACCACTCCCTCTAATGCCGGGGAGTCACTGATTACTGGCATTTACTGATTAATCAGGAAACGCTGCTGCAGACCGTCGCTACGGCAACAAGTGATCGGCTTTTTAGCTGCACGCAGCCCTCTGAGCCACTGAGGACCTGAGAAACGAGCGATTCGTTATTCATGAGGACAAGGCACGCCCCTAATTTGGGTACGCCACCTTAGCGAGCACAGGCAGGCGGTCAGAGGGGGCGTGGCCTCACCTTGCCCCGCTGGGACCAGAGGGGGGGCTCCAGCTGCCCGCGGGGGAGCAGGCCGCTCTCCAGGCAGGACAGGAAGGCCAGCAGGTGTCCCCCGGGGGGGAAGTGCAAGGGGGGGCGCTGGATGCCGTCCTGGCTCACCAGCACCAGGGTGCCCCCAGAGTCCGCTGGAGAAAGGGACAGACACACCTCAGGCCAGGTACTCACATACAGACACACCTTACAACAGGTACTCACATACAGACACACCTTACAACAGGTACTCACATACAGACACACCTCAGGCCAGGTACTCACATACAGACACACCTCAGGCCAGGTACTCACATACAGACACACCTTACAACAGGTACTCACATAAAGACACACCTTACAACAGGTACTCACATACAGACACACCTTACACCAGGTACTCACATACAGACACATCTTACACCAGGTACTCACATACAGACACACCTTACACCAGGTACTCACATACAGACACACCTTACACCAGGTACTCACATACAGACACACCTTACACCAGGTACTCACATACAGACACACCTCAGGCCAGGTACTCACATACAGACACATCTTACAACAGGTACTCACATACAGACACACCTTACACCAGGTACTCACATACAGACACATCTTACACCAGGTACTCACATACAGACACACCTTACACCAGGTACTCACATACAGACACACCTTACACCAGGTACTCACATACAGACACACCTTACACCAGGTACTCACATACAGACACACCTCAGGCCAGGTACTCACATACAGACACACCTCACAACAGGTACTCACATACAGACACACCTTACAACAGGTACACACATACAGACACACCTCAGGCCAGGTACTCACATACAGACACACCTCACAACAGGTACTCACATACAGACACACCTTACAACAGGTACACACATACAGACACACCTCAGGCCAGGTACTCACATACAGACATACCTCACAACAGGTACTCACATACAGACACACCTCAGGCCAGGTACTCACATACAGACACACCTCACAACAGGTACTCACATACAGACACACCTTACACCAGGTACTCACATACAGACACACCTCAGGCCAGGTACTCACATACAGACATACCTCACAACAGGTACTCACATACAGACACACTTCAGGTCAGGTACCCACATACAGACACACCTTAAAACAGGTAGCACATATATACACACCTTACACCAGGAACTCACATACAGACACACCTCACTACAGGTACTCACATACAGACATACCTCACGAGAGGTACGCACATACAGACACATCTTACACCAGGTACTCACATACAGACACACCTCACGACATGTACAGATTCAAAGCGAGAGTCGCAGATGATGCAGACGGCCACCAGGGGGCGCTGTGCTGCGGCACTCACCTCGCTGATGACAGTGGAGGCACACGATCTGGCGGATAGGCACAGTCAGAGCATAGTCCCAGTATATACTGAGGGAGAGAGAGAGCGAGGGAGAGAGAGGGAGAGAGAGAGGGAAAGAGAAAGAGAGAGAGAGGGGGAGAGGAAGAGGGAGAGAGACAGAGAGAGGGAGAGGGAGAGAGAGCGAGAGAGGAGGAGAGAGAGAGCGAGGGAGAGAGGAAGAGAGAGGGAGAGAGGGAAAGAGAGAGAGAGGGAGAGGAAGAGAGGGAGAGAGAGGGAGAGAGAGAGGGAAAGAGAAAGAGAGAGAGAGAGGGAGAAAGCAACAGGAATGGAGAATGGAGGGGAGAGGCAGAGAGATATTTTAGTGATTCTATCATTTAATTTAGTGTTTATTATTTAAATATCAGTTTCTTTACAAGTTTACATTTCTGTCCTCTACAGTCTACAGTATACCATGGATACTCAAATCTGGACCTCGAATCCAAATCCAGCCCTGGTTTTCTTTTCCCCCTTGGTAACTAACGAGGCGATTAGTGCGACTGATTGGCCAGACTCTCTTCACACCTGACCCCCAGGTAAAGGGAGCGTGGAACACCAGCAGCTCTAGGACCCTGAGGGCCGTGATTTGAGCGACGATGCGTTCAGAATCGTGTGGGCGGGGCCCAGCACCTGTTCTCCAGGTGGCAGTCTCCCAGCGTTCCATTGATCAGCTGATTTGGGGTCCACTTGAGGGTGAGGTTCTCCCCCGCCTGGTGGAGAGAGAGGTACCCCCGCAAAACCTCCATGTCTTTCTTCTGCAGAGAGAGATAGAGAGCGAGAGAGCAACAGCAGAAGCAGGAGAGAGACAGAGGGAGAGAGGGATTATTTTATTATTATTATTCTTCTTATTGTTATTATATAGCCTACTCGCTGTGGCCATTACCACACTGTTAATTGCATTGTTGTCGTTACCACAATGTTGTTTGTATTTCACTGTCGTTTGTATTCCTATTCCTGTTTGTGTGTGTACGCTTTGGCAATAAGTACAAATGCATTTCATGCCAATAAAGCATTTTTTGAATTTGAATTTGAATTTGAGAGAGGGAGACAGGGAAAGACGAGGCAGAAACGAGGGAGAGGTGATGTACAGTACGGAGCAGCTGAAATATGGCCGCCCCCCGCGCGGGGTGGGGAGGCCCGGCGGCTGCCGCGGGATTTAACCGCCCCGCTTCACGCCGAAACTCAATTAGGAATAAATTTCCCTCTCGCAGCAGGGCTGGATCATTTACAGCATCGACTGCGAGAACCGCCGTCCGTCAAGCAAAGCTGCCAGCCAGCAGCTGAGCTCAGCATATCCGCTTCCAAACAACCGCGCCGAGGAGACAGTCAGTCAGTCGCCGGATTTATTACCACTGTTCTCCGCGCGCGTCTACGCCATAATCGCCCTGCCCCGCCCCCCGTCAACATCACTAATAATCCTGCCATTGACCGCGCTGGTATCATACCTGTATCTGTAGAAACAGGTGTGAGAGAGGAGGAGGGCAGAGAGAGAAAGGGAGCGAGAGAATAAGGGAGGGAGCCGGAAGAGGAGAGTGTTTCCTGTTTCCTGTTTCCCGGCTCACACCCGGGCCATGGTCTATTAATCACAGTCTTATTAATATTCATGATTACAGAAACTGATTAATATTCATAACTCCCCCAGGTCTGCTGGTATGGATTTCTGCTAGAGGGGGGGTGGAGGGTCACTGACCCGGGTTTAAGCTGTGAGGGGGGTCACTGGGGGGTCAGATTAAAGCAGCCCACACACAAGCATGTGTGGATCCTGTATGGTTGTGCACATACCTCTACGCTGTGTTTCACCTCACTCTGTGTGTGCAGGTCTACCTGTGTATGTGTGAGTGTGTGTGCATGCAGTATGTGTGTGAGTGTGTGTGTGTGTGTGTGCATGCTGCATGTGTGTGTGTGTATGCATGCTGTGTGTGTGTATGGATGCATGCTGTATGTGTGTGTGTGTATGCATGCTGTGTGTGTGTGTGTGTATGGATGCATGCTGTATGTGTGTGTGTGTGTGTGTGTGTGAGTGTGTGTGCATGCGGTATGTGTGTGTGTGTGAGTATGTGTGCATGCAGTATGTGTGTGAGTGTGTGTGTGTGTGTGTGCTGTATGTGTGTGTGTGCATGCATGCTGTATGTGTGTGTGTGTATGCATGCTGTGTGTGTGTGTGTGTGAGTGTGTGTGTTCTGGCTCACCGGCTGCACCAGCACGTTGTTCTTGCCGTAGAGCAGGTGTGTTCGTGAGTTCTGGTGCAGCGACTCCACGTATTCACGCGCCGACGCAGCGAACCTGTCCTCCGACATGCTGCCGCTGGACTGCCGCTTCCGGATCTGGGAGGAGAGGAAACGCCGTTACAACGTCACAGCAACATCACAGCAACGTCACAGCAACGTCACAGCAACATAACAATAATGCCACATGAATACAAAGACAACTTCACATAAAGATAACAACAACATCACAGCAAAATAATGACAACGTCTCAGCAACGTAACAACAATGTTACAGCAACATAATGACAACACCACGTCAACATTACAACAACGTCACAGCAACATAACGACGTCATAGCAACATAACGACAACAATAGCAATGTGTGTCAACATCACATCAATATCATAACAACATGACATGAAGGAGGTGAAGCAGGGAAGGCTGGGGCAGCGCAGGACGGGGCGCGGTAGGGTAGGACAGGACAGGGCAGGGCAGGGTGGGGCAGGGCGGGGCAGGGCAGGGTGGAGCAGGGCGAGGCAGGGCAGGGTGGGGCGGGGCAGGGCGGGGCAGGGCATTCTCACCCCCAGGGCGGGCCTCCTGCTGGGCGAGGGGTCCTGGCCCCGGTGGGCCCCGTGGATCCGGTGTCTCTGGACCAGCTCATTGGCTGACGGGTCGGTCCAGAAGTGATCCGAGGTTTTTAACTTGGTGTACTCCAGCGCACAAGGCCCAACTGAGGAGGGAGGGGCGAGGAGACAAAGACAGAAAAAAACGAGAGAGAGAGAGAGTGAGAGAGGGAGAGACGGAGGATAGGAGTGAGAAGTATGCAAGGTGGAAACAAAGATTATAGCCACACCAAACATATGGGGCATATTTTTCCCCCAAATCCTTATTGCAATTATAATTTTTATTTCAAAGACAACAACAACAATAACATAATTAAACGATTATTATATTAGAAGACATTTTAAGAGGTGTTATATGTCCATTGCAGGTGCATTCCACATCTCCCAGAAGTGTGTTGCAGTTGTGTTGAAGGTGCGTTACAGGTATGTTGCAGGTGCGTAAGAGGTGAGTTGTAGATGCTTTATAGGTGCATTACAGGTGCATTATAGGTGTGTTATAGATGCATTATAGATGCGTTATAGATGCATAATAGGTGCGTTATAGGTGAATTATAGATGTGTTATGGGTGTGTTGTAGGTGCTTTCTAGGTGCGTTGTAGGTGTGTTCAGGGGGAGAGGAGAATGACTCACCCAGCAGAGCTGCCAGGATGGGACCACAGACCAAGTCGTGCATCAGAGCTTCCTTCTCGTAGTACTGACTGCAGAGAGACGACAGACCAACACTCAGTACAGACACCTCACCCCCCTGCACAGAGCAACACTCAGTACAGACACCTCACCCCCCTGCACAGAGCAACACTCAGTACAGACACCTCACCCCCCTGCACAGACCAACACTCAGTACAGACACCTCACCCCCCTGCACAGACCAACACTCAGTATAGACACCTCACCCCCGCACAAAGCAACACTCAGTACAGACACCTCACCCCCGCACAGAGCAACACTCAGTACAGACACCTCACCCCCCTGCCCAGAGCAACACTCACCACAAATACATCACCACCACCCCCTACATTCGACTTCAATAGTGGTGTGTTGGTCTTGAACAATTCGTTCTTTTTTGAACAAATTTTTTTTGGGTGAACAAAACGTACTGACTCGCCTCCCAAAGATTTATTCGTTTTGGCTCAGCTCTCAGTTAAGTTGCGAACTTACAATTTGCTGAAGCTGCAGCTACTCTTATTTAACTCTCACGTTCACCATTGGGCTGTGTGCTAGCAATTAGCCAACGACAGCACTGATCCACCTGAACGGGGCGTGCTCTCTGCGTCACTGCATGACTCTCGTCACTATAAAACCAAAGACAATAAACTATCAAAATGTAAGCGACTGGTATATGCCTAAAGGGATGTTTTAGCATTTGCACTGTAGGCATTGCAAATACTATCCGTGTCATTAAATAAATGATGTGAAATCGCTTGTGTGCTACGGTGCTGGAGCGGAAGCCCTTCACACCGGTCTTTTGTTTGTTTCGTTCAAATTCGTTCAAAGTTCAAAAGACTCAAATGAACAAGATGAACTGAATGTGCTCAATGCACTGAATGACTCAAATGAACAAAATGAACTGAATGTATTGAATGACTCAAATGAACAAAATGTACCGAATGTATTAAATGACTCAAATGAACAAAATGTACCGAATGTATTAAATGACTCAAATGAACAAAATGTACCGAATGTATTGAATGACTCAAATGAATGAAATGTACTGATGGTGCTGAAACCGTGCTTAAACAGTGCTATGACAGCATATTCTCCTCATTTGATAAAAACGAATGATATAATATCAACGGATTATAGCAATTAAATTAAACTTATTTGTGATCGATATTAAGTCATTACACGATTTTAGACTTAACTACAAGTCTTTATGTCAACAACAACAAATCAAGAGAATAGAAATATATGAATATAAATTATGGATCAAATCAGAGTTTAAAATATAATAAAGGTAGCCTATTGCAAGATCAACAAATGAGAAATTACAGTCAAGAAAAGTGATAATAATATGAATAGAGAATAATTTAAATAAATACATAAATAGGAAAATAAACAAAACAAAAATACGAAACCCCTCTGGGACTTCAGTTGGTTATAACTATGTAGGTTACATAGCCGATATATTTTACATACTGAGTAACTTGCAAATTGGCATTTAAGAAGACCAGCTGTCTAACTTTTTATGCAACTATACACAGCCGGGACCTCGTCAGTCATCACCACCGATAGCCTTTCATTACAGTTTCATACTGTATCTACCAGTTAGCCCCGCCCACTTTCCCAGAGTCCCAGGCAACGCAGGAAGATTAAGGCTGATATTGGAGAATCAATGTTGTAACAGCTGCTGAAAATGTTCAAGTGCAATAGTTGTAAACTGTGCTTAGCAGTAACTTCTGTTGAGATAGTCATTGAACTAAGGGTGAATTCACACCGTGAAGCTGTGCGAGGGAAAGACGTTGCACTGACTCAAGCTGTTAGCCTCGGTGGTTAAAGAGCACACGTTCTTTTGAAGGGGAAGCTTTATCTCGTAGCATCTAGGCAGGAGAAAACAGACACAGACTCTTCGAATTGTTATGCTGCACTGTTGAGAGCACCTGCATTTTGTCAGGAGCCGTAAGTGTAAGTGTAATCTGAGCTAGAGCCAGAGAGGGAGGACTAAAAAGTGAATACTACATTCGGCAAGTGAATGTTTTATTAATGTTCAAGTAAGCAAAAAATAACTTATAAATAACAACTCGAAAACCCTGAAAGTGCAGTACAGGGGCAGTTGTGGTTTGGGTGGAGTAGGGGGTGAGTACAGGGGCAGTTGTGGTTTGGGTGGAGTAGGGGGGTGAGTACAGGGGCAGTTGTGGTTTGGGTGGAGTTGGGGGTGAGTACAGGGGCAGCTGTGGTTTGGGTGGAGTTGGGGGTGAGTACAGGGGCAGTTGTGGTTTGGGTGGAGTAGGGGGTGAGTACAGGGGCAGTTGTGGTTTGGGTGGAGTAGGGGGGTGAGTACAGGGGCAGTTGTGGTTTGGGTGGAGTTGGGGGTGAGTACAGGGGCAGTTGTGGTTTGGGTGGAGTTGGGGGTGAGTACAGGGGCAGTTGTGGTTTGGGTGGAGTTGGGGGTGAGTACAGGGGCAGTTGTGGTTTGGGTGGAGTTGGGGGTGAGTACAGGGGCAGCTGTGGTTTGGGTGGAGTTGGGGGTGAGTACAGGGGCAGTTGTGGTTTGGGTGGAGTTGGGGGTGAGTACAGGGGCAGCTGTGGTTTGGGTGGAGTTGGGGGTGAGTACAGGGGCAGTTGTGGTTTGGGTGGAGTTGGGGGTGAGTACAGGGGCAGCTGTGGTTTGGGTGGAGTTGGGGGTGAGTACAGGGGCAGTTGTGGTTTGGGTGGAGTTGGGGGTGAGTACAGGGGCAGTTGTGGTTTGGGTGGAGTTGGGGGTGAGTACAGGGGCAGTTGTGGTTTGGGTGGAGTTGGGGGTGAGTACAGGGGCAGTTGTGGTTTGGGTGGAGTAGGGGGTGAGTACTGCTGGGTTGGTACCTGGCATTGTCCACAATGTTCTGGACGACTTTGTCCAGAACCTTTTCAAAGAGAGCCGTCCGCACCCAGATGTGCTTTATGGCCTGGGCGGAGAGGGGGGGCAGGGCCCGCCCGGCACTCGAACCCGCGGCCGATCCCTGCCGCCGCAAAGGCTCCTGAGCTGAGCTCTGCATCCTCCTGAGAGAGAGAGGGGGAGAGAGAGAGAGAGAGGGATACAGAGAGAGAAAGAGAGGGAGACAGAGAGAGAAAGAGAGAGAGAGAGAGAGAGAGAGAGACAGAGAGGGAGAGAGAGAGAAAGAGAGAGAAAGAGAGACTATACACATCACATCCTGCATATACAGTACAATTCAACAGCGACAGCTGGAACTGAACAGGCTGCATTATCTTTAACACCAGCAGGTGGCAGCATGCCTCAGAGTCTGAATCAGAGTTACCAGGTGAGGTGTGTTACACGGCAAGAGTTTAGGTGGCAAGTCCTAAAAGCATTTTCTCGTATTAAGATTAAGCAAGAAAATAATCATGCACGTATAGTCTTTTTTTTCAAATGTATAAGTAGGAAAAATTCCTTTTGTTGCAAAGCGTTTCGTTTCTGACATGGTGTCTCCGTTCTGTATGGATGTACTTCAATTTCTCTTCTGATTGGCAGCCTGCCACTAGAATGAGTCAGTCTTGATTGGTTAAAATGGAAAAAACCTTATGCTCCACATGACTAATACAAAATATTCCTGTACGGGGAGCATGAGGACACTGTTTCTTTTAGGATAAAACTCTTTCTTTGGTTCCTTACGTATACTACAATGATTAATAAATGACGATGTTATGGTGGACACAAGGCCATAGACTCACACTGCAGACAGACTCACTTTTAGATCAAACTACAGCAAAACGTTTCATGCAGCGGCACAAGAACTATCCTTAGCTGTCGTTCATGAGCTCATCAATAAACTTAGCTAAAACATCAGACCGCGTGAATTAATGGGCTATTTAAACTAAGAACAGAAGGCCAGGAACAGATAGATCTGTCCTTCCTGGAACAGGGTCCCCACGCCTTTCCTCTGTCCTTTTCAAACGAGGACGTCACTCAGTACAGTGGGCGGGACTTCCTGTTTGTGATGCGGAAGCTTCCTGAGTGCAGGAAAGGGCCTCTCGGAGTAGCTCATTCAGATCTGCAGCAGACGGCCTCTACAAGGACCAGGACCTAATCCATTAACTTAGAGAACAGCCTCAGAGCTCGCGTAATCTACACCAAACACAACCGCTCGCCGTCACAATAGCTTTACGTTAGCATTTCACTCGGACAAACGGCCGCGCTAAAGTGCGCGTCGAAAGGCCGCGCGCTGGCATTTTCACGTTCGCCCCCGAGCTCCGTCCGTTCCTGCTCTGTCCGGATAACTCGACAGCAGCCGGATAACCCGATTAAACACGAAACCTGTCTGCCCAATTAGTCCTGTTCACCGGTGAGGGCGGGGCTCTGACCGCGACCAATCGCATTTCAGACCTTCAGAAAATGCCACGTCAAACCCAAACCCAAAACCCAAACGCGGTCAGCCAATGAGAAGCAGCAAAGCTCTGAGGAGTGGGGTGATGGTGTTGGGTTAGATGTTGGTGACAGTGATGGTGTTGGGTTAGTTTTCAATGATAGTGGTGGTGTTGGTGTCGCATTAGTTGTTGGTGATAGTGATGATGTTGGTGTTGGGTTAGTTGTTAGTGATAGTGATGGTGTTGGGTTAGTTGTTGGTGAGTGTGATGGTGTGGGGTTAGTTGTTGGTGATGATGTTGGTGTTAGGTTAGTTGTTAGTGATAGTGATGGTGATGGTGATGGGTTAGTTGTTGGTGATAGTGATGGTGTTGGGTTAGTTGTTGGTGATGGTGATGGTGTTGGTGAAAGTTGTTGGTGAGAGTGATGGTGTTGGTGTGAGTATTGGGTTAGTTGTTGGTGATAGTGATGTTGCAGGTGTTGAGTTAATTGTTGGTGATAGTGATGGTGCAGGTGTTGTGTTAGTTGTTAGTGACAGTGATGGTGTTGGGTTAGTTGTTGGCAATAGTGATGGTGTTGGGTTAGTTGTTAGTCATGGTGTTGGGTTAGATGTTGGTGATAGTGATGGTGTTGGGTTAGTTGTTAGTGATAGTGATGGTGTTGGGTTAGTTGTTGGCGATAGTGATGGTGTTGGGTTAGTTGTTACTAATAGTAATGGTGTTGGGTTAGATTTTGGCGATAGTGATGGTGTTGGGTTAGAACTTGGCGATAGTGATGGTGATGGTGCTGGGTTAGTTGTTGGCGATAGTGATGGTGCAGGCGTAGGTGTTGGGTTAGTAGTTAGTGATAGTGATGGTGCAGGCGTAGGTGTTGGGTTAGTAGTTAGTGATAGTGATGGTGCAGGCGTAGGTGTAGGGTTAGTAGTTAGTGATAGTGATGGTGCAGGCGTAGGTGTTGGGTTAGTAGTTAGTGATAGTGATGGTGCTGGTGCTCGTGTGGGCGTGGCCTCAGACCTGGTGGCCTCGGCTTGCTGCTGCAGCTGCTCCTGCACCTTGCGGCACACCTCCCCCACCGTCTCATTCACCTTCCCCATCTTAGTGAAGAGAGCAGCGATCTTATCACTGCGCAGAAAACCTGCAGCCCGTCGCTTCAGCATGTGCCCCAGACAGGCCTCAATCGTACCTGCAGAGGAGAGAGAGAAAGGGGGGCGTGGAGGGAGGGAGGGAGAGAGAGAATAAGGGAAAGAGGGAGAGAGGAAAGGGAGAGGGAGAGTGCTGTAGTTAGTTTCAAAACTTCAGATTCTTTTATTAAAGAAAATTGTTCCCAGGTAATTTTGATCCCTCTGCAGTACAATCACTACAAGAGGAAACAATTAACTTTCATTAAAAGTACCGCAATACAATTTTCTACAGGTCTGTGTGGACTAGTTTACATTCCATGTCCAGAAAAGAAAACAAAATCTAGACAAAATGAAGGTATAATCTATAACATACCGACAATTACAATAAAAAATAATATTCATCCTCATAATAATGATCAGAGGCAGTTCAAAATAGACAGCGTGACTCATAATACAGCACATCATCATATCAACACATTACATTCCACAGTACACAATGCACAATTATGCAATACTCTTATGTAAGAGGGGGACCCATGTCTCATAAAAATAAACCTTGCCAGAAGCCATACCACCATGCACCCTGCTCCTGCTGAATGGCTAAAGCTAAGCGTGGGCTTGGTTAGTACTTGGATGGGAGACCTCCAGGGAAAACTAAGTTGCTGTGGGAAATGGTGTTGGTGGGCCGGTAGGGGGCAATCTTCCCTCCGGTTGAACAAACCCCAATGTCCAGTGCTGTGATGGGGACACTGTGCTGTAGGAGACACCGTCTCTCGGATGTAATAATAAACCGAGGTCCTGATTCACTGTGGTCTTTAAAGGTCACATGACACTCATCAAAAAAAATGCAGGGGGTCTCCGTGTGTCCTGGCTGAATCTCAACCTGCAGCCTAATCATCGTCTGATTTAGTTAGCTAAAAAAATATTCTCTCACTCTGCACCGCAGTTGATGTGTGGCGAGGGTTCCGGCGCAAAATGGCTGCCGTGTATCGCCCAGGTGGGGGTGCTACACATCAGCGGTGGTCCAGGCCAGTTTCTCCCTCATTGCCGTAAAGCGCTTTGAGGGTGAGAAAAGCGCGATATAAACGCAAGGAGTTATTACCATCGTTATAAATTCATCCCCCCGTACTATTAATCTGCGTGTTCATTTTTCAATTTAAAATAGTCCTTAAAGTCTTATAATTAACAGCGGATGTGGAGAATCTGCCTCAGCTGGAAAGCAAAAGCCTTTCCTCTCTCCAGTATTTGGGGTGCCCACGGGCGTATGCCCCCCCCTGCGTGAAGCAGCGAAGCTTTCGCACTGCGGTCACCGCCGGCAACATAATTCACCCCGAGCCGTCTGAGGACCTGTGAAATATTTAAGGTGGGGGGGGAGGAGGAGGAGGAGAAGAACAAGCCTGTTGCCGCCGACGACGCCTCGACGTGGCGTTCCTCGGGCACGGCTCCTGCATATTTTATGAGGAGGACGACAGCCGGCGAAGCACCATTAAACACCCGCCCCCGTCGGAAGGTAAAACCGAATTAGGGAGTTATGGCCCCCCTCCCTCCCCCTCCCTCCCCCCCCCCTCCGGTAGAGACACGGCTCCGTTCTGGAGGAGGTGGGGGCTAGGCGCGGGAGACGAGCAGGGGTAGCCGAAACAATTAAAGCGAAGCAATAAAAAATGATATCATCCTTTCTGCTGTTTGAGAGAGCCTGGGATTTACGCTCGGCGAGCGCCTGAGTGGCACTGCGATCCTTCAGCGTGATAAACACTGCGTGCTGCTCTGAAGCACTGCAGTAGGGAGAGAGAGTGTGTGTGTGTGTGTGTGAGAGAGAGAGAGAGTGTGAGAGTGTGTGTGAGTGAGTGTGTGAGAGAGTGTGTGTGTGTGTGTGTGTGTGTGTGAGAGAGAGAGAGAGTGTGTGAGAGTGTGTGTGTGTGTGAGAGAGAGAGTGTGTGTGTGTGTGTGTGTGTGTGTGAGAGAGAGAGAGAGAGAGTGTGTGTGAGAGTGTGTGTGAGAGAGAGTGAGTGTGTGAGAGTGTGTGTGAGAGAGAGTGAGTGTACGTGTGTGTGTGTGTCAGAGAGAGTGAGTGGCACTGCGATCCTTCAGCGTGATAAACACTGCGTGCTGCTCTGAAGCACTGCGGTAGGGACAGGGTGTGTGTGTGTGTGTGAGAGAGAGAGAGAGTGTGTGAGAGTGTGTGTGTGAGAGAGAGTGTGTGAGAGTGTGTGTGTGAGAGAGAGTGTGTGAGAGTGTGTGAGAGAGAGAGTGTGTGTGTGTGTGTGTGTGAGAGAGAGAGAGTGTGTGTGTGTGTGTGTGAGAGAGAGTGTGTGAGAGTGTGTGTGTGAGAGAGAGTGAGTGTATGTGTGTGTGAGAGAGAGAGAGTGTGTGTGTGTGTGTGTGTGTGTGTGTGTGTGTGAGAGAGAGAGAGTGTGTGTGTGTGCACTGTGAGCTGTTGTCACACACAGAGCCTACATTTAAGCCCCCCCAGGCCAGCCGGTGGCAGCAACAGATCAGAATCAGAGGGAGTAACTGCCTGCAGAAAAGCAGCGTTTAGCACCTTATATAAGCCTGCAGCCTCTCCAGAGTGGCCCTATAACCTGCTCACTCTCTCACACGCTCTCTTTCTCTCTCTCTCTCCCTCTCTCTCTCCCTCTCTCTCTCTCTCTCACACACACACACTCACAACACACACAATCACAAAGTCACACACATGCACTCTCACACACAAACACACACACTCAAACACACGCACATGCACACACACAACACACATACACTCGCAACATACGCACACTTTAGAACAAACATACACTCACACAACAATACAACATACGCAAACACGCACACACACATTCACGTACAGCACACAAACACACACCATACACAGACATATATTTATCTACTTGTCCACGCATTTCTTACTGTACATATTGTCAATGGAACAAGTATAACAATTACATGATATAGTCGCACACTATGCATTTGATGTCACTTCAACATGCTATTCAATGAACTGTTTTAATGACCGATTTCCGTTTTCCTGTGTACCTTCTGAACATATGGATACTTTCACTGAATATATGCCATTCGCTCACACAATGAGAACAAGCATCCTCTGATTAAAGAGATGTGCCTACCAATGAGGTAAATTACACTTGTGTCTGTGAACAAGCGTGTCATCAAAACCAAAAGTGTGCCTGAACAATTTTTGAGCTGGGGTGCTTAACCCTGGGAGAGGGTCTCCATTCAGCAAACGGCGACGACGCCGAACAGCATCACTAATGTTTGCTGCAGTCACAGTTAAAAGTCTTCACTCTGCAGGAAAAGGCATCTGTGTCGTGCGGGTCTCTGTCAAAGCAAATGGAGGTTATGAAGCCCTGGGCTAGTGCTAATGCTAACGCGAACGGTAACGCAGACCGAGGGGCTGAAGCACAGGGGGCACCGAGGCATCCGTCTCCCTTTAGCCCGTTAGCTCGTTAGCGCGAGCCACTTAATTAAAACTGGGTGGCATTTGAGAGAAGGCATGTTGTTTGGGGGGGGGGGGGGGGGGGGGGGCGAGCGAGCGGAGGGAGGGAAAGCCGCCGCGATTGACGAGAGGGACGTTAATCCCCATCATCCATCCACCGAGCGGCCGACGGGCGTCACCGGCGCACTCGACCGGCTCCTCCGACAGCACGTGGCGCGATGAGTCACGCTAATTGACAGAAATGAACTGTGTTACAGAGTGACTCGCTGTCGGCGAGGGCCCGGGGGGGGAGGGGGACGGGTGGGGGGATGCTGTCTGACTCATCGGCCCCACCCCACCCTTGTGATCGCTGCACGCTCCAGATCCCCAAGCCCTGTGCAGGGGGGGGGGAGGGGGTGCTGTCTTTTTTTTTTTTGGGTTTCATCGCTCTGAAGATCTTGTAATATGCTGCGCACACACGGGACGGCGTCCGCTGGCTGAGCTGTGATTACCTTCTCTGAGGTCTTTTCCGTTTCACATCTTCAAGCCTGACAGCGCACAATCAGAAACACGGCCGAGAAATAGCCGGCTCTATCTCGCTCGCTCTTTTCAAGAACAGGGTATAAAAAACGGTTTAACTCCACGCACCGGCTACGTGTCATGTCACTTCCCAGCCCGGCCGTTTGAAGAGGAGAGAGAGGCAGACACAGACAGTCTCCTCTGTGATCTGCGTTGTAGAGACAAGGCCGTGGTCTTCCGTGGGAGGTCTTTAATCGCGCGCTGTGTGCAGCTCAAACGCCTCACCGCTGCAGCCGAGGCTAATGAGTTTGCCCCGGCTGGCCGTTCGGTTGTGTAACGCCTTCCCCGCGTCCCCTCTCTCCGCCCTGCACGGCTCTCAGCAACCGGGCCTGGTCATTAAACAGCACCTCCTCCCAACACACTGCCCAAACACAACACCCAACACACCACCCAAACACACTACCCAACACCGCCCAAACACCACCCAAACACCACCCAACACCACCCAAACACCGTCCAAACACCACCCAACACACAGCCCGAAGACCACCCAAACACCGCCCAAACACACCGCCCAAACAGCCAGGCTTCTCCACATTACAACACCACCCAAACACCACACAAACAGCCTGGAGCATCCACATTATAACACCACCCAAACACCACCCAAACAGCCAGGCTTCTCCACATTACAACACCACCCAAACACCACCCAAACAGCCAGGCTTCTCCACATTACAACACCACCCAAACACCACCCAAACAGCCTGACTAATACGCATTAGAACACCACCCAAACAGCCTGGCTCTTTCACATTAGAACACCACCCAAACACCACCCAAACAGCCAGGCTTCTCCACATTACAACACCACCCAAGCACCCAAGTTTCTCCACATTACAACACCACCCAAACAGCCAGGCTTGTCCTCATTACAACACCACTCAAACAGCCTGACTCATCCACATTATAACAACACCCAAACACCACCCAAACAGCCAGGCTTCTCCACATTACAACACCACCCAAACAGCTTGACTAATATGCATTAGAACACCACCCAAACAGCCTGGCTCTTTCACATTAGAACACCACCCAAACAGCCAGGCTTGTCCACATTACAACAACACCCAAACACCACCCAAACAGCCTGACTAATACGCATTAGAACACCACCCAAATAGCCTGGCTCTTTCACATTACAACACCACTCAAACACCCTGACTCATCCTCATTACAACACCACCCAAACAGCCTGGCTTCTCCAACACCACCCAAACAGCCTGGCTTCTCCAACACCACCCAAACAGCCTGGCTTCTCCAACATCACCCAAACAGCCTGGCTTCTCCAACATCACCCAAACAGCCTGGCTTCTCCACATTACAACACCACCCAAACAGCCTGAATCTTCCACATGACAACACCACCAAGCCCATAATCAATCACCACTGTCATTACCTCCAAAAGATAATGTGATTAGTATTCACTGATCCAGCGAGGAGAACAGGAATCCTCCCTCACACAACACTACCAGCAGCTTTTCTCCCCATTTTTTTTAGCAAAAGAAGGTTTTTTTAATTAAAACTGATTTCCAGGAATATCAGGTCTCTCAGCACCAATGCCTTCTGCTCATTGCACTGATCGAGATGATCAGTCTTAGACTAATCCCTTTAGGAAGAGCAACAATGCAGTTAAGCTCACAACAAGCACTGTTATGGAGAGATAGATTTCTTTTTCCACCCAGACACAACCGAAAGATCTCGGCGCAGGCAAAATGCTTGTAACATAACTACACCGCATGTAAGCGTGCACATCTTACATATCCTTACATATTCTATATCCTGTGCATTAACACAGTAGGATGCGCAGTTATTGGCAAAGTCATTGAAATGAGCCAGAGCCATCGACTCCGATGCCCACGGGCACAGAACAAACTGCGGCTTGAATAATTGCTCGAATTTTAGCAGAAAACGCAGAAATGATTTTCCATTAGTGACAAACGCGAGAGAACAGCTGCCAAGGCTCGAGGGCAGGGCTCTAAGTAGAGTTTAAATGTCAGCTGACTCTTATGCATTCGCCGTGCTAATGGAGACAACATCCTGCACAGATCTAATAACAAAGACCAGAGCCACACAGTACTGACGCAGTCTCTCTCTCTCTCCCACTCTCCCTCTCTTTCTCACTCACTCTCTCTCTTTATCCCTCTCTTTATCTCTCCATCTCTCTCTCTCTTTCTCCCGCTCTCCTGCTCTCCCTCTCTCCCTCTGTCTCTCTCCCTCTCTTTCTCACTCACTCTCTCTCTTTATCCCTCTCTTTATCTCTCCATCTCTCTCTCTCTTTCTCCCGCTCTCCCTCTCTCTCTCTCTTTCTCCCGCTCTCCCTCTCTTTCTCACTCACTCTCTCTCTTTATCCCTCTCTCTTTCTCTCCATCTCTCTCTCTCTTTCTCTCCATCTCTCTCTCTCGTTCTCCCGCTCTCTCTCTCTCCCTCTCTCCCTCTCTCTCTCTCTCCCTCTCTTTCTCTCTCCATCCTCTCTCCTGCTTAACGGTCCTGATGTATGGACTTGTATATTAGTAAAGTTTAGCGCTCGGTGATTAAATATCGATTCCCTTTCCCAGCCCCCCAATCTTATGTCAAAAAGAAAACAAAAGGGGGAAAAGGTGGTTTTATCTAAACTGGGAGCTTCTGCTGGGGGGACGAACAGCAGTCACGAGATCAATGCTATCACTCTCACTCTGTCACTCTCCCCACACTTTGAGAGAAGTTTATTATCTTTCTCATTGATCGTAGGCCTGACTGCTTTGGGACATCATGCACACACACACACACACGCGCATGCACAAACACACGCACACACACATACATATATACACGCACACACACATATATATATGTAACATGCACAAACATAAATACACACATACACAGGTCCGCGCATACACACTTGCGCGCTCATGTGCACACACACACACACACACACACAGGGACACTCACACAGACAAAAAAATTTTCATCACAGAAAACAATTAAGGTACATCCTATGAGAACCTGATTACTGCTGGTTTTATTATAAGTGGTTTTATATATAAGGTTTATTATAGCTACAAAATGAAATTGGCTGCAGCAATGTGAGTTACGATTCTGATTCATAGGATTCAACTTCTTAAAATTGGTGTGTTTTGACGTCACGTTTCAAAGCTCTGAAACACACCCATCGCAGTGTGCTTGCATCTCTGGACGTTCTGCTGTATTTACAATATATTGCGATTCGGGGAAGCATTTATATTTCCTGTTTGATTTATGCATTTCTTTACAAAAATAACAGGAAATGGTGCTCCAATGGCTTTTCTTGTTTTTTAAACCTGGTCCCTCTAGAGACCGCCCTGTTCATCAACAGATACTTTGGTGAACTGGATCGATAAAACCCACGCGCTGTACGCCGCACAGCCCCCTCACAGTGAGGGCCAGATCTGGGCAGCAGAGGGTTACGCTGGCCTGCTGATCCCTGTGGCTGATCCCTGCGGTGATTAAAGAGCAGCGTGAGGGTGGGAACAGCAGCACCCTGCAAACACCCCCTCCTAATGGCCCCCTTCCAGAGTCCCCATCGGAAGCTAATGCACACAACACGACTGTGCTTCCTCAGCCTGAGATCACGTGTGTTTGTGTGTGTGTGCGAGTGAGTGTGCGTGTGTTGTGTGTGTGTGTTTGTGTGCGTGTTGTGTGCGTGCACGTCTGTGTGTATGTGTGTTTGTGTGTGTGTTTGTGTGTGCGTGGGTGTTTGTGTGCGTGTGTCTGTGTGTGTATGTGTGTATATGTGTGTGTGAACGTATGCATGAGTGTGTGCATGTTCATTTCTGTGTCTATATGGATCCATGCGCAAGTGTTAGCATGTGTGGGTGGAGGTGCAGTCGTGTCCCATATGGATTGGACAGAATCCAGGTTGTGCTATTGTCTATGATGGGCAGGAACCAGACAAACTCCTACATGCATCTGCAGTTTAACTTTTATAGTGAACCGTTTCTGATGTGTTTTACAGCCCTGCTGCAGTTGGTCCTCCTCAGCCCAGGTGGCAGCACACACACAAGCCCCCTGAGGAACCGTTAAGCTCCAAAGGCCAGGGAGACAGTGGGAGACCAGCTTCCCCCTGCAGGAGCTCTGCTAATCCCATCGATCGCTCCCAGAGCTGCTGTTATCCATGAAGCAGCATCAGCGACCTGCTGAGAACAAGAGCTCCATGCTGTACTGTGCATGTGAATGTGTGTGCATGAGTGTGTGTGTGTGTGTGTGTGTGTGTGTGCATGTGTATGCGCATGTGTGTGCATTTGTGTGTGTGTGTACGCGTTTGTGTGCATGCGCATGTGTGTGTGTGTGTGTGCGTGCGTGTGAGTGTGTGTGTGTGAGAAAGTGACAGTGACATAGCTCACGTGTCTGTGTGAGCCCAGCTTGTTGGCATAGCAACAGGCTCTAATCTATAGCATACCTGATGCTTCTCTTGGGTTATTGCTGACTTCTTGCTCTTGGCGCCCCAATACAATTACTCTATGTACAACATGGTAGAACAGTGCTAAAACTACACAACCCACAATGCTAGGCAAGAGACACAAGAGTGTGAAAACTGCGCTGCCCTCAATACTAAGCTGACCCGACAGTGTGTCAGTACAGGAGCCGAACGTGAATCATTTATTCCGAGGATGTGTCGTCTCCATGACACCAGCCGCGTGAGCGAAGAAGCCAAATCACTGGTGACCTCGTGATGATGTCACACTTCCACCGGCGGCACACCTGCACTTTGGCTGCCCTCGCCTGGCGGGCAGCGAGCCCCCCTCTCCCCCCCCCCCCCCCCCCCCCACACCCCCCCTCCGAAACAAAGCTCTCCTGACTACAGTCGCTTTGTTCGCCCACTCTAATCTCCCATAATCCCGCCTGCCCGCCCACGCCACGCGGACGTGATTACACCTCTCCGCTTAACGCACCGCGAAAGACTGACGCACGGGGTCTGAGTTTCACACGCCGTTAAACCGACCCCCCCCCCACCCCCCACCCCCAACCGTCGCTGGGGTTCAGGAGCGCGTCCCGGGTGGGGGGGGGGGGTGCGTGTGTGGGGGGGACCTGGCCTGTTACCCGCACAGCCGAGGCCAGGACTACGCACAGCCAGTCCCCACGCCGCGTGGCGAAAGCGGCATTTTTCCGCCAGATACGGTTGCCGCGCGTTGGTGTGTCAGCACACGGGCGGCGGGGTGAGACTCAAAACAGGCACTTACCGCACCGTTTGTTTGGTAATTAAATCATAATTACTCAACGCCGCTGCGGACGCTGAAAGGAAAGTGTGAAAAGGTTCAGCCGAGCTCCTGTACTGAACTCCGGGTCATTCTGAACGCAAAGCCAACAGGCACGAGGTCTGTTTGTCTGCCTGTCTGCCTGTCTGTCTGTCTGTCTCAGCACACTGAGCAACACTGTGAACACTCAGTGAGCAATCAATCAATTTTATTTTTATAAAACACTCTTCATTCTAAAGCTGTCTCAGGGCACTGAACAATGAAAGCCCAAAGCAGGCGAAATTCAGTCAGTTATACTGTGGACATAAATAAATAAATAAATAAACAAATAAATAAATAAATTAACGAATGAATAAATGAATGAATGAATGAATAAATGAATGCTGAAAGAGGAGAGACCGTGTTTGTGCAGCAGAACAGGAAATGGAGGAAGTCACATGATTTCCTCAGCAGAAGGGACAGTGCGAGGCCCCACCCCCTGCACTGAGGAGGAGCCCTCTGCCCCCCCTGCCCTGGGAAGGGACGGGGGCAGGAAGGGAGGCAGGGCAGAGTTTCACAGGGCAGAATGGTCGCTGAGCTACTCTGACCTCTCCACTCCAGGAGAGGCCTTGAGGATCAACCGGTTCTGCAGATTTACACAGATTTACACAGATTTACACAGCTCATCACCCAGACAGAGTGCAAATGCTCCCAAAAGCCCTTTAACCCTGTGCAGAGGAGCACAGAGCAGCACAGAGCAGCACAGTGAAGCACAGAGGAGCAGAGAGGAGGACAGAGAAGCAGAGAGGAGCAGAGAGGAGCGCAGAGGAGCAGAGGAGCAGAGAGGAGTGCAGAGGAGCAGAGGAGCAGAGAGAAGCAGAGAGGAGCAGAGAGGAGTGCAGAGGAGCAGAGGAGCAGAGAGGAGTGCAGAGGAGCAGAGGAGCAGAGAGAAGCAGAGAGGAGCAGAGAGGAGTGCAGAGGAGCAGAGGAGCAGAGAGAAGCAGAGAGGAGCAGAGAGGAGTGCAGAGGAGCAGAGGAGCAGAGAGGAGTGCAGAGGAGCAGAGGAGCAGAGAGAAGCAGAGAGGAGCAGAGAGGAGTGCAGAGGAGCAGAGAGGAGTGCAGAGGAGCAGAGAGGAGCAGAGAGGAGCAGAGGAGCAGAGAGGAGCTCGGTGAACACTGTGCAGAGGAGCATGGAGCAGCGTTTACATCTCATTAAAGCGCTGCAGGTGAGCAGCGCAGTAGATAAGGAGCAGTCTCAGCTCCGGCCCCCGGAAGGCTGCTCTGTGGCTGCTCTCGCCGATGTGCGCACGCATCGCTAGAGACCCCGTCCCCGCGGGCTGCAGTGATTACCGCCGCATTCACGCAAACGAGGCGTCCAAATCTCTACAAGCGAAGCGTTACCGTCGCGCCACCGTTCGGGCCCCCCCTTTTCACACTAAAATATTTAAGCAGCAATTGCACCCCCCACACCGACCGAAAAATCACTTCAGCCTTCGCCCACCCACGCTAATGCTCGCACTTGGAAGGATTCCATAATGAATCATAAACATGCAATTTCCAAAATCCCTCTCGCAATGTGGGCAAGGGAGCACGGCGCAGACTAGCCGGGCAGCCTGCTCCGGGCGAAAACTTTAGATTTTAAAATGTCACGGCGTAACCGTTGAAATTGGAATAAAATAAAACGTCTGAGAATGGTAATTTAGTATAGTGCTGTGTTCAAAAAACATTATTATATAAATTATTCAAGAGCAAAAGTGAGCATTTGACTCACTGTACTGAGGTCAGTTTATGCCTGTATAATGAACCCCCCTTATGAAAAAGAATACTTAAAATAAAAATACAAACACACACACGCACACGCACACACACAAACACAGACACACGTGCACACACACACACGTACACACACACACAAACACAGACACACATGCGCACACAAACAAACATACACAAACAAGCACCTACACACAAACACACACACACAGAAACACAGACAAACAAACATGCACACACATACACAAATACGTGCACACACACACACATACACACACACACGCACACACAGGCAGACACACACAAACATGCACCCACACACACACACACACAAACACGCACCCACACACATACACAAACACGCACACACACACACACACACACACACGCAGGTTCTTGACATGGGGATACACTGATAAGAGCAATCACAGCAGTTATCTTCCAGTGCTTCTCTGACTAATGTGTCAGCGTCACAAAGCAAGGGAGACGGCAGCACTGCGTGTTCCACAGGAGAGGGGGCGAGTTGGACGGGACGAAACACAAAGAACACAGACGAGGTCAAGAGTAGAGTACAAACCCTGCATAAACCTACACACAATACAAACCCTGCATTCACCCTACGAACACCCTGTACTGTATAAACCCTGCATTCACCCTATGAACACCCTGTACTGTATAAACCCTGCATTCACCCTATGAACACCCTGTACTGTATAAACCCTGCATTCACCCTATGAACACCCTGTACTGTATAAACCCTGCATTCACCCTATGAACACCCTGTACTGTATAAACCCTGCATTCACCCTATGAGCACCCTGTACTGTATAAACCCTGCATTCACCCTATGAACACCCTGTACTGTATAAACCCTGCATTCACCCTATGAACACCCTGTACTGTATAAACCCTGCATTCACCCTATGAACACCCTGTACTGTATAAACCCTGCATTCACCCTATGAGCACCCTGTACTGTATAAACCCTGCATTCACCCTATGAACACCCTGTATTGTATAAACCCTGCATTCACCCTATGAACACCCTGTACTGTATAAACCCTGCATTCACCCTATGAACACCCTGTACTGTATAAACCCTGCATTCACCCTATGAGCACCCTGTACTGTATAAACCCTGCATTCACCCTATGAACACCCTGTACTGTATAAACCCTGCATTCACCCTATGAACACCCTGTACTGTATAAACCCTGCATTCACCCTATGAACACCCTGTACTGTATAAACCCTGCATTCACCCTATGAACACCCTGTACTGTATAAACCCTGCATTCACCCTATGAACACCCTGTACTGTATAAACCCTGCATTCACCCTATGAACACCCTGTACTGTATAAACCCTGCATTCACCCTATGAGCACCCTGTACTGTATAAACCCTGCATTCACCCTATGAACACCCTGTACTGTATAAACCCTGCATTCACCCTATGAACACCCTGTACTGTATAAACCCTGCATTCACCCTATGAACACCCTGTACTGTATAAACCCTGCATTCACCCTATGAGCACCCTGTACTGTATAAACCCTGCATTCACCCTATGAACACCCTGTATTGTATAAACCCTGCATTCACCCTATGAACACCCTGTACTGTATAAACCCTGCATTCACCCTATGAACACCCTGTACTGTATAAACCCTGCATTCACCCTATGAGCACCCTGTACTGTATAAACCCTGCATTCACCCTATGAACACCCTGTACTGTATAAACCCTGCATTCACCCTATGAACACCCTGTACTGTATAAACCCTGCATTCACCCTATGAACACCCTGTACTGTATAAACCCTGCATTCACCCTATGAACACCCTGTACTGTATAAACCCTGCATTCACCCTATGAGCACCCTGTACTGTATAAACCCTGCATTCACCCTATGAACACCCTGTACTGTATAAACCCTGCATTCACCCTATGAACACCCTGTACTGTATAAACCCTGCATTCACCCTATGAACACCCTGTACTGTATAAACCCTGCATTCACCCTATGAGCACCCTGTACTGTATAAACCCTGCATTCACCCTATGAACACCCTGTATTGTATAAACCCTGCATTCACCCTATGAACACCCTGTACTGTATAAACCCTGCATTCACCCTATGAACACCCTGTACTGTATAAACCCTGCATTCACCCTATGAGCACCCTGTACTGTATAAACCCTGCATTCACCCTATGAACACCCTGTACTGTATAAACCCTGCATTCACCCTATGAACACCCTGTACTGTATAAACCCTGCATTCACCCTATGAGCACCCTGTACTGTATAAACCCTGCATTCACCCTATGAGCACCCTGTACTGTATAAACCCTGCATTCACCCTATTAACACCCTGTACTGTATAAACCCTGCATTCACCCTATGAACACCCTGTACTGTATAAACCCTGCATTCACCCTATGAACACCCTGTACTGTATAAACCCTGCATTCACCCTATGAGCACCCTGTACTGTATAAACCCTGCATTCACCCTATGAGCACCCTGTACTGTATAAACCCTGCATTCACCCTATGAGCACCCTGTACTGTATAAACCCTGCATTCACCCTATGAACACCCTGTACTGTATAAACCCTGCATTCACCCTATGAACACCCTGTACTGTATAAACCCTGCATTCACCCTATGAACACCCTGTACTGTATAAACCCTGCATTCACCCTATGAGCACCCTGTACTGTATAAACCCTGCATTCACCCTATGAGCACCCTGTACTGTATAAACCCTGCATTCACCCTATGAGCACCCTGTACTGTATAAACCCTGCATTCACCCTATGAACACCCTGTACTGTATAAACCCTGCATTCACCCTATGAACACCCTGTACTGTATAAACCCTGCATTCACCCTATGAGCACCCTGTACTGTATAAACCCTGCATTCACCCTATGAACACCCTGTACTGTATGAACCCTGCATTCACCCTATGAACACCCTGTACTGTATAAACCCTGCATTCACCCTATGACCACCCTGTACTGTATAAACCCTGCATTCACCCTATGAACACCCTGTACTGTATAAACCCTGCATTCACCCTATGAGCACCCTGTACTGTATAAACCCTGCATTCACCCTATGAACACCCTGTACTGTATGAACCCTGCATTCACCCTATGAACACCCTGTACTGTATAAACCCTGCATTCACCCTATGAACACCCTGTACTGTATAAACCCTGCTTTCACCCTATGAGCACCCTGTACTGTATAAACCCTGCATTCACCCTATGAACACCCTGTACTGTATAAACCCTGCATTCACCCTATGAACACCCTGTACTGTATAAACCCTGCATTCACCCTATGAACACCCTGTACTGTATAAACCCTGCATTCACCCTATGAGCACCCTGTACTGTATAAACCCTGCATTCACCCTATGAGCACCCTGTACTGTATAAACCCTGCATTCACCCTATGAACACCCTGTACTGCACACGCAGAGCAGGAAGCTGCCATTACAGGGATGGCAGAATGGCTCACAGACTCAGTGAATGGTTCACAGAAAAAGCGAATGGCTCACAGAAAGAGAAAATAGCTCACAGACACAATGCATGGCTCACAGACAGAGCGAGTGGCTCACAGACGCACTGATATTGTTCCTTTCTTAGAGTCGTGACGGCTGAGGCTGCTGCCCCTCCCCCACTCGCACGCCCCCGCACCAAGAGCTGCTTGGAGCAGGATTCCCCTCCACCCACACACCGCTCCTGCTCTCCTCACAGTCCTCTCCAATACACGCACACGCACACACTCACACACACACGTACACTAATACACACATACACACACACACTGCTCCTGCTCTCCTCACAGTCCTCTCCAATACACGCACACGCACACACTCACACACACACGTACACTAATACACACATACACACACACACTGCTCCTGCTCTCCTCACAGTCCTCTCCAATACACACACACACACACACACACACACATACACACACACTGCTCTCCTCACAATCCTATCCAATACACGCACACACTCATACACACACACACACACACACACACACACTCCCACACACATACACACACTTACATACACACACGCATGCACACTCACACACACACACACACATACATGCACACACGCTACGGTCCTCACAAAGATACTTAGAGAGTCTTTGCTGGCCCAGCCCAGAGAATTCTGTGGTCCTCACAAAGGCACTTAGAGAGAGCCCCTGCTGGCCGCACCAGGTGCGAATATTCACAAACCGAACCAAATCCATCATCTGAAAGAATCTGCATCAAAACAAACAATCCCCTCTCTCGCTCCTCTCTCGTTTCGCCTCCCTCCTCTCTCAGGAAGACCGGGAAACAAGAGACGACTAAGAATGTGCTAATTAAGCGGCGCAGAACACCAGCCAAAATGCAACGTGCCCGTCGCTAACGAAGCTGCGGCACTCGTTCAAATTCATTAGCGAATGTTCCGCAATTAACAAGGCCCACCCACGGGGGAAGGGGGTGGCGGTGGGGGGGGGGGGGGGGGGGGGGGGCGGGCAGCCGAGCGGCGGCAGAGCTGACATCACCGCGGTTCATTAGCATACGACCTTTCACCTCGGCGACAGAGCCGCAGGAAACGGCCCGGTTCCGGCGCTCGGCTCGTCGCTCCGCTGCCGTGAGTCACGGCCCGCGCTCCCGCCGCGGCTCACGAGGCGTTTGCGTCACCCCGAGTGACGGGCGGTAAAATTCCACCGGCGGGTCCCCCCCCCGATCGGCAGCGGAAACGAGCCGCTCTCGGCTCTCGGGGAACTCGCCGCCGCCCGTCCGGGGAAGACGCCCCGTATCGGGTGGAAACCCACGCAGCAAACTGCAGGCACGATAACCAGGCTGAGCAAGAGCAGCTCTACCAATCACAGAGCTGCTCCTATAGTGATACCGGGGCGGCACCAATCACAGAGCTGCTAACGCTGTCTTAGCCAGGCAGCCCCGATCGCCGATCTTCGACCGCAGCTTCGGTCGGGTTGCACCAATCACTGACCTTCTACAATAGCTCTGCTCAGGCTGCAAATTCCCAGAGCTTCTAACACAATCCTATTCTGCACCAATCACAGAGCTGCTAACACAATCCTATCCTGCACCAATCACGGAGCTGCTAACACAATCCTATCCTGCACCAATCACGGAGCTGCAAACACAATCCTATCCTGCACCAATCAGAGAGCTGCTAACACAATCCTATTCTGCGCCAATCACAGAGCTGCTAACACAATCCTATTCTGCACAAATCACAGAGCTGTTAACACAATCCTATTCTGCACCAATCACAGAGCTGCTAACACAATCCTATTCTGCACCAATCACAGAGCTGCTAACACAATCCTATTCTGCACCAATCACAGAGCTGCTAACACAATCCTATTCTGCGCCAATCACAGAGCTGCTAACACAATCCTATTCTGCACCAATCACAGAGCTGCTAACACAATCCTATTCTGCACCAATCACAGAGCTGCTAACACAATCCTATTCTGCACCAATCACGGAGCTGCTAACACAATCCTATTCTGCACCAATCACAGAGCTGCTAACACAATCCTATCCTGCACCAATCAGAGAGCTGCTAACACAATCCTATTCTGCACCAATCACAGAGCTGCTAACACAATCCTATTCTGCACAAATCACAGAGCTGTTAACACAATCCTATTCTGCACCAATCACAGAGCTGCTAACACAATCCTATTCTGCACCAATCACAGAGCTGCTAACACAATCCTATTCTGCACCAATCACAGAGCTGCTAACACAATCCTATCCTGCATCAATCAGAGAGCTGCTAACACAATTCTATTCTGCACCAATCACAGAACTGCTAACACAATCCTATTCTGCACCAATCACAGAGCTGCTAACACAATCCTATTCTGCACCAATCACAGAGCTGCTAACACAATCCTATTCTGCACCAATCACGGAGCTGCTAACACAATCCTATTCTGCACCAATCACAGAGCTGCTAACACAATCCTATCCTGCACCAATCAGAGAGCTGCTAACACAATCCTATTCTGCACCAATCACAGAGCTGCTAACACAATCCTATTCTGCACCAATCACAGAACTGCTAACACAATCCTATTCTGCACCAATCACAGAGCTGCTAACACAATCCTATTCTGCACCAATCACAGAGCTGCTAACACAATCCTATTCTGCACCAATCACGGAGCTGCTAACACAATCCTATTCTGCACCAATCACAGAGCTGCTAACACAATCCTATTCTGCACCAATCACAGAGCTGTAAACACAATCCTATTCTGCACCAATCACAGAGCTGCTAACACAATCATATTCTGCACCAATCACAGAGCTGCTAACACAATCCTATTCTGCACAAATCACAGAGCTGCTAACACAATCCTATTCTGCACCAATCACAGAGCTGCTAACACAATCCTATCCATCCATCTTATCCTATCCTATAGGCAGCCATATCAACATGCACCCTGATCCTGCCGAAAGGCTGACGCTGAGGAAAGTGTGGGCTTGGTTAGTACTTGGATGGGAGACCACCTGGAAAAATGAAATAGCTGCAGGAAGTGGTGTTGGTGGGCCAGCAGGGGGTGATCTTCCATCTGGCTGGATAATCCCCAAAGCCCTAGTGCAGTGATGGGGACACTGTGTCGTAGGACATGCCGTCTTTCAGATGGGACAGTTAAGCCGAGGTCCTGACTCATTAAAGACCCCATGACACTCATCACAAAGAGCAGGGTGTTCCCTGGTGTCCTGGCTAAATTCCCAACCTGGCTCTCTCAACCGGGCCATCCACTCTTCTTCTGATTTAATTGGCCAAAAATTGATCTCTCCCTCTCCACCTCAGCTGACGGCTGGTGAGCATTCTGGCGCAAAATGGCTGCCGTGCCCAGGTGGGTGCTACACGTTGGTGGTGGTTGAGGAGAGTTTTCCTCTCATTAATGTAAAGCACTTTGCACATCTGGAAAAGTGCAATATAAATGCAATGATTCATTCATTCATTCATTCATTCTATCCAGTCTATCACCAATCACAGAGCTGCTAACACAATAATACTGTGAACCAATCACAGAGCTGCTAACACAATCCTATCCTGTACCCATCACAGAGCTGCTAACACAATCACAAAGCTGCAAACATAATCACACTCTGCACCAATCACAAAGCTGCTAACACAGTCACATTGCACCAATCACAGATCACCGACCACAATTGCGCACAGCCTGGACCAACGATACAGCTGCTACCACAGTCACATTCAGTGACATTACTGTCCAATCCATCCCGGTGTTCCTCATCACATCTATTCTTCAATGACACAATCACGCTCAATGACCAATGAGAACGCTCAGCTATGGACACAAAGCCAATCAAACGGGCCGAACATGAGCATACGGGTGGTATGCGACACACGGGGAAGCACGAGTAATTAGAGCCGTGCTCAGGCCCTGTCCCACTGCCCCATTAACACAGCCGTGCTCAGGCCCTGTCCCACTGCCCCATTAACACAGCCGTGCTCAGGCCCTGTCCCACTGCCCCATTAACACAGCCGTGCTCAGGCCCTGTCCCACTGCCCTGTTTAACACAGCTGTGCTCAGGCCCTGTCCCACTGCCTCTTTAACACAGCCGTGCTCAGGCCCTGTCCCACCGCCCCATTAACACAGCCGTGCTCAGGCCCTGTCCCACTGCCCCCTTTAACACAGCCGTGCTCAGGCCCTGTCCCACTGCCCTGTTTAACACAGCCGTGCTCAGGCCCTGTCCCACTGCCCCCTTTAACACAGCCGTGCTCAGGCCCTGTCCCACTGCCCTGTTTAACACAGCCGTGCTCAGGCCCTGTCCCACTGCCTCTTTAACACAGCTGTGCTCAGGCCGGGCGAGGGGGGGAGACTGGCCCATTAACACTATTAAAGGCAGCTTTTAGGCACAAAGCCCCCATGTCCCCGCTGCAGGCCGCACACCGAGCCTCACCCCGAGGCCCGGAGGAGTCGTCGGCCCAGCCGCCCAACGCCAGACAGGGGACGACGGGCCCCTCCATACGACAACCCGGCCCTGTGTGTGTGTGTGTGTGTGTGTGTGTGTGTGTGTGTGTGTGTGTTTGTGTGTGTGTGTGTGTGTGTGAGTGTGTGAGTGTGAGTGAGTGTGTGTGTGTGTGTGTGTGTGTGTGTGAGTGTGTGAGTGTGAGTGAGTGTGTGTGTGTGTGTGCGTGTGTGAGTGTGTGAGTGTGTGTGTGTGTGTGTGCGTGTGTGTGTGTGTGTGAGTGTGTGAGATAGAGAGTGTGTGTATGTGTGTGCGTGTGTGTGTGTGTGAGTGTGTGTGTGTGTGTGTGTGTGTGTGAGTGTGTATGTGTGTGCGTGTGTGTGTGTGTGAGTGTGTGTGTGTGTGTGTGTGTGTGAGTGTGTGTGTGTGTGTGTGTGTGTGTGTGTGAGTGTGTGTGTGTGTGTGAGTGTGTGTGCGTGAGTGTGTGTGTGTGTGAGAGAGTCAGTGAGTGTGTGTGTGTGTGTGCGTGTGTATGAGAGTGTGTGAGTGAGAGAGTGTGTGTATGTGTGTGCGTGTGAGAGTGTAAGAGTGTGTGCGTGCACACGTCTGTGTACTCACTGCAGAGGGCAATGACGTGGCTGCTGTCCTCGTGCACAAACTTCTTGGTGACAGCCTCTTCCATGAGCTGCTTCACCTGCGGGGACAAAGACACAGCAGGTCACCTGCAGCACCAGAAAGGCTAAAGCCAGCTGCGATCCCACAGCCTTTTACAGAAGTGAACACAGGCACAAGCTGGACACCGCACCGCACATACATACTATCATCAAACCATCAAGCATATTATCTTACACCGGCGGTAACCAACCCGGTTCCTGGAGACCCAACATCCCGTAGGGTTTCACTCCAACTATAACAAAGCCACGCCTCATTCAACAGCTCGAGATCTCATTGGGCTGCTAATTATTAGAGTCAGGTGTGCCAAATTAGGATGGAAATGAAAACATACAGGACAGCAGATAGCCAGGGACAGTGGTTCGATCACCACGGTCTTACGCTGACGTATCACTCAAACCGCCGAGAAGTAAGTTTCCTGGGAAACAGCGCGTGGCAAATACTTTAAATGCGGGGGGTGCTTCTGGGGTTGTCGAGGCGGCTTGAGTAATTTTTTTTTTCGGGAAAGGGCTGTAATTAATCAGGGGCGCAGCGGGCGCCTGCGTCTGAGGCCTGTAAACGCGGGGGGAGGAGAGCGACCTCACGGCCGGGACGCTCCGTCGTGAGACAGGGCCCCAGAGCGGAGTCACGAGGAGCCCTCTTCACAGACAGCCCCCTCACCCCCCCCCCCTCCATCCCCCCTCCCACCGCCCGCCCACAACGGGGGAGAGCAGACACGAAACGGGGAGAGAGAGAGAGAGAGAGAGAGAGAGACAGAGAGAGAGGGAGAGAGAGAGAGAGAGAGAGAGAGAGAGGGAGAGAGAGAGAGAGAGAGAGAGAGAGAGAGAGAGAGAGAGAGGGAAAATAATGAGAAGGAAAGACAGAAAGACAGGGAACCGGGGGTGGGGTGCAGCCTGAAGTACAGGATTGATTAGTGTCCCGCCCTGTTAATGGGACAGGGTGATTTAGTGCGAGAATCCGAATCTATAGATCAGAGCTGAGACCGACATCCGTCTTCGCTCAACCCTTGGCCCCTGATCGCTAACCTTTGACCCCTGTGCAAAGTCACATGGTTGCATCAGATGGATTTCCTCTTTCGTCTGAACGTGTCCCTCACACTCAGCCACTGATATGACCGTCCGAGACGCACCACCGCCGACTCAGTAGAGAAACAATATTCCTGCTGAACGTACATCCCCCAATCAGCTCCCTCCACGGCGGAAATCACCTGCCTATCGTCCAATCAAAACGTGGCGTTGCAGTGTGGCACTGATGCCCGAAAGTATGACTACATCCAGCACCCACAGCACAGGAAACTGCATCTGCATTTGTGTGTGTGCGCGCGTGTATGTGTGTGTGTGTGTGTCTGTGTGTGCTTCCAATGGTGGGCTGTATTTGGCAGAAGTGTGAAGGGTTAATGCACAAAGCCATTTCCCTTCATAATGGACTACAGGAACAAAAGAATTAATGAAGTAATAATTCATGGCTCATTAGACCAGAGAGATAAGGAGGTTATCTCTGTCTGCAAGAGAGGCAGCGACTGTTAGCCATCAATCCTGTCCTGCAGCACATCACACACTCAGCACCGCGATGAGCGTCCAATTACACAAACGCACAATCGCACAGTGAGCGTCCAATCACACAATCACACAGTGAGCATCCAATTACACAAGCACACAATCACACAGTGAGCGTCCAATTACACAAACGCACCATCACACAGTGATCGTCCAATTACACAAACACACAATCACACCACACAGTGAGCGTCCAATTACACAATCACACAGTGAGCGTCTAATTACATAAACACACAATCACACAGTGATCGTCCAATTTCAGAAGCACACAATTATACAATGTCAGCACAACCACACAAGCATACAGTCACACAGTGCGCGTCCAATTACACAAGCACACAATCATACAATGAGCACACAACACAAGTGTCCAATCACACAACGAGCGTATAACTACTCAATAATCACCCGAACATGGAACAACCATCCAATTGCACAAACGATCATGAAATTTCACAGCGAGCACACAATTATACAAGTCCGTAATCATACAATGAGCGTCCACATGACAATCTCACACCGAGAAGGAAAAGTCTCTCTCTAAACAGGTCTTAAAACAGGAAGTGAACGTCTCCATCTCTCACACAGAGCTTCAAACAGGAAGGACCCGTCTGTCTCACACACAGCTTCAAACAGGAAGGAAACATCAGTTTCACACAGAGCTTCAAACAGGAAGGAATCGTCTGTCTCACACAGAGCTTCAAACAGGAAGGAACTACCTGTTTTAAAGGTACCAGCGGCAGAACTTCTCATTAGCGGCCAAATGTCCGAGGATTCTAAAATCCAGAGAGACAAGGTGTTTGCAGGCTGCCCCTACATCACAACCACCCCCCCCCCCTCCCCCCCCAGTATCAAACCCTGCAGCCACTACCTGAGGGTTTAGGGTTTATGGGCGGTGAGTAAAAGCAGGATCACGGAGTTGGCTGGATAACAGCACTGAGTAAAACCCAGAACGCTCCCAAATCTGGAACATGGACTAAAGTAAAAAGAGCTGTTCCAGGTTTTACTCGGCGCAGTCATCCAGCAAACTAGTTGCAGGTCCAAAGTTGCAGGCAAAAACTGCAGGTGCTAACCAGAGACCTGATGTCACTGTAAGGTCACATTTAAACCTGCAGCAGGACCACACTGATACAGGCCAGACGGTGCCTGACTGCATCAGGTAGTGAAAGGACATCTCTACGGAGGTGAAAAAGCCCAGGGTCAGAAAGTAAAAGTTCACCCCCCCCAGCTCCACCCCGGTAGCAGAGCCGGAAGCCTGTTGCCCTCCTGCACCAGTCCAGGGCCCCTTCCCCCAGTGCACCATGGGTAATCAGGCTGATGGATCAGAAGATGTGCTGGATGCGTGTCTGTAGCCTGGTGGTTAGGCAGGAGGCCAGCACGACGTTATTTACCTTTGAGCAAGAACAAATTACCCAGCAACAAAGAGAGTCTGCCTCTGGAAATGTCACTGACAATACAGCGCACACACACATACACACACGTGTACACACACACACACACACACACACACACATACAGACGTGTACACGCACACGTGCGCGCGCGCGCACACACACACACATACAGACATGTGTACACACACACGTGCGCGCACACACACACATACACACACGTGCAGGCACACACACACACAAATCACTTTAACACATACGCACTCATTCACAGATCAGCCTAACAGACACACAATCACTCAATTAAACACAGACACATACATGCACACACACATGCACACGCACGCACATGCACACACACACACACACCCGCACACACACGCACCCACAGACACACCTACACACACACACACACACACAGAGACACGCACACACACCTGCACACACAGACACACATACACTGAGGCAGCCCTTCTGATGCAGGGTAGAAGGCAACAGTTTGATCACACAGAAGGAGCTGAGGACAGAGGAAACCGAAATCTCCCCACTGGCTCTGTAGCCCCCCACCTGCCCCCCATCACACCCCCCCCAGCCCACAGCCCACCGACCTCCTCCGCACCCCCTTCTGACCTCCCCTCCCCCCAGCTCCCTCTCATCCCCGCGGCGATGCGATCGCTGCCAGCCAGTCCGAGCGCAGGAGGCGACAGGGACGCGGGTAAAAATACCTGTGGGCCTCCCCCAAAGGGAGCACAGGCCAGCACATCGCACACTTGCGCACCGAACCCACTGCGTCAGTCACACCTTTCGCACCCCTCCACCTCTCCTGTGGCTAGCCAGCGCCTGAGGAGAGCAGCCAGGTGCTCCTGAGAGCAGTGTGGATTAAACAGCCCACGCCAGCGCCACACACTGGCTGCATTACACACCTGCGCCACTGCCACAGAGGGGAGGGCTGCTAAAGAGAGGCAGCAAACAAACAAACAAACAAACAAACAAACAAACAAACAGACAAACAAACAAACAAACAAACAAACAAACAAACAAACAAACAGACAAACAAACAAACAGACAAACAAAGACTGGGAGGTTAAAATGTGAGGGGGGGGGTGATGCTGAGAGGAAGGCTCAGGCTTTCCCTCCTACTATCTCCTGCTCCTCCTGGTTCTCCTGTTGTCTCCTAATCTCTCCTACTCTCTCCTGCACCTCCTGGTTCTCCTGTTGTCTCCTAATCTCTCCTACTCTCTCCTGCACCTCCTGGTTCTCCTGTTGTCTCCTAATCTCTCCTACTATCTCCTGCTCCTCCTGGTTCTCCTGTTGTCTCCTAATCTCTCCTACCCTCCCCTGCTCCTCCTCTTCTCTCGTACCCCACCTGTTCTTCTTGGTCTAGCCTGTTCCTCCTGCTCTCTCCTGTTCCTTCCTGCTCCTCCTGTTCCTCCTGTTCCACCTGCTCCCACCTGTTCCTCCCGCTCCTCCTGTTCTGTCCTACCTGCTCCTACTCTCTCCTGCACCTCCTGTTCTCTGCTACTTTCCCCTGCTCCTCCTCTTCTCTCCTACTCCACCTGTTCCTCCTGCTCTCTCCTGTTCTGTCCTACCTGCTCCTACTCTACCCTGCTCCTCCTGTTATTTCCTGCTTCTCCTGCTCCTCCTCTTCTCTCCAACTCCTACTGTTGTCTCCTACTCTCTCCTGCCCCTCCTGTTTTGTCCTACTCTCTCCTGTTCCTCCTACTCTCTCTTGTTCCTCCTGCTCTCTACTGCTCCTCCTGTTCCCTCCTGCTCTCCCCTGCTCCTCCTGCTCCCTCCTGCTCCTCCTGTTCCCTCCTGCTCTCCCCTGCTCCTCCTGCTCTCCCCCGCTCCTCCTGTTCCCTCCTGTTCCTCCCGTTCCCGCCTGCTCTCTCCTGCTTGCAGAGCTCCCTGCTCCCAGCTCCCTGCTGCAGTATTAATGCTGAATTGATGCAATTTAACTTCTTAGGTAGCTGCTGATGCTTTCAGTTGCCAGGCAACGTGAAGGTGGCTGACAAGAGCTTAAAGAGGCAGGAGCCTCAAACTGAACTCCCCCCCCGACCACAGAACAGAGACACCGTGAGCATAATCACCACTGCCTCTCAACACCTCTACTGGCCAAATAAACCAAATTCCTGCTTTTAACCGGCTAATGGGTGCTTGTCAACATGTTGCATGAGATCAGATGCACAGGAAGCCCTCGAGCTGGCAGTCTCGCAGGACTCACGGTGATCCTTCTCCCGTCGAAAGAGCAGCACGAGCAGCACGAGCAGCACACAGCCCCCCCCCCCCCCCCCCCCCCCCGAATCACAGCTACTCGGAGAGCGGTTTGCACAATCAGCAACAGGTTCAGAGGGAACGGAGCGAGTTTGCAGGAGGCAAACAGAGAGCGGACTTCCTGACGCAGGGAGAACCGCCGCTTTGTCCACAGCCTGTGGGCGTGGCTTCCCCCGGGTCAGCTCTGGGCTGTCCTGAGTGACAGGGCCAGGAGCCCGGGCTAAACGCTGCAGTGTGTCTGCGTTTCAGGTCATGTGACTTACCTTTCCTCTCAGCCTGAGGCAGCAGAGACCGAGGGCAACAGACTGACGCTTGTTGCTTTTTACTAAAAGAAGTCACCCACATCTCCCTTGCCCCCCCTCACCCACATCTCCCTTGCCCCCCCTCACCCTTATCTCTGTTGCCCCACCTCACCCCCATCTCTACTGCCCCCCCCCCCCCCCCCCCCCCCCCCCCCCCCCCCCCACTCCTATCCCTCCTGTCCCCCTCACCCCTATCTCTCCAAGCTCTGCTGTCCCGCTCTTGGCATTTGGTTCTATGTCATTTTACAGTGAGCTACAGGCAAACCCAAACACTTAAAATGAAGCTGCGGGTATATATCTGGCAGGGCCAGGAGTCTGAGCACTTTGGGCAGGGGAAGGGGGGGAGAGGGAGAGAGAAGAGGAGGGGGGGAAGACGCTAAACCAGAAAGGACTAAACTAATGAACCTGAGCTATTTTCATCCCAACTCAACTGGCAGTGCTTTAATCAGTCTCTCCCTAATTGCATTCTTTAAAATCTCAGCACAGGCTGTATGTCTTCCCTGTCCCTGGGCCGGTTTTAGCACCCGGAGTCTCGACACAAGGCAGAGCGCTGGGCCACCGTTCAAACACACCGCATACCCTGCAAATCTATGACAACCGGAGCCCACATCTGCCACACAAGCATCACCGTCATCCTGCCCGGCCTCCAGACATGTCCATTTACCTGTTGCTCTTTTGTAGAAAGAAAATCAAACAAATCGATTTTTGTTTATTACCTTTATTCATATGGAAATTAATCACCCAGCAGAGTGTGAAAACCTGGATTACATTACCAAAAAAAGATGTCTCTATTTCTGGTTGCAAACTTTTGCTGTGAAAACCAGAGACATATTTCTCTCTCCAGGGAAAAATTAAACGCCGTTTATAGAGTACAGTACTCAGGGGTGCTGTTCTGAAACAACACTCTCAACTGATTTACTACAATAATCACACCGATTATGCACAGCAATTACCCGCTCCAAGCCATCTACAATGCTTTGCCGTATGTAGGCGTTCTTTCATTCTGGAGAGCACCGAATAAAATGCAGCCATATATTCAAGAGCCTCCCGTTCACGCAACATGTCATCTGAAGGTCCATAGGCTCAAAACAAATAGGACTGAGATTTTCTATGCTTCATTTCCCCTCGCAACACCGTGGTCATAAAAAGCAGTTGCGTGTTATCCAACACGCTTTCCATTTCTGGATTTGGTCTGTTTAAACAGAAAGAGCTAGTTTCGATAGAAGGGCTGGTCAGAATTTTCTCAGTTGCCCGGCGACAGGGAGAATCTTTATCACCTGTTGTTCGACCTCGTGAATTATAACAGCAATACATGGTTTACCAGAGTTTCCTCGCGCGTAACACAGAACACTAAACTGTAAATTCCAAGCATTAAAAACATTTGCATATTTCCTCTAGATATGAATGACGTATGCAGTCATTATTTCTTACCCATTCACAAATGTCGCACACAGAAGCAACTGTATTGGGGGGATCAATGGCGCATCTGTCGACGTCTCTGTTACCAGCCTTACGCCATTCTTACAGAAAAATTATACTACGTGCCACGATTTCCATGGGTAATATGTCAGCTTCAATAAACATATGGAAATGTGTTGTACTAATGGCCGCAGTACCCCCACCCAGATTCTCAGGTAAACTCGCAGTGCAACGTAAATAATCAAATGTGACGAATAGCTAGTACGACCATTATATCACACGTCGAGTAACAAACACGGCGTTGTGAAAGCTACAGATCCACGGAGGTATCGTGACCCTAACACAATTACCTGGATACTTGTTGGATTAAGCGGGCTGTGCGTACGCGCACTCCGGAGTGTCACGTTTTATAGCCCACTGTGGCTACGAGGAAACCCTGGGTTTAGCAGCTGACAGAGTGACACACTTCCTTCCTTATGGAGTTTAAACCACAGTCCCGTCAGGCAGGCGATTCAAGGCGAATGCACCTACCTCCCGTTTCACATTCCACAGCAATTTCTCTTTAAATTCTTCGTCCGTGGTCGACCCCATGGCTCCGGCGTGCGCGCGGCGGCTGGAGCGGCGGTGTCGCACTGATCAAAGGTGAGTTCAAGCGACGGAGGTCTGCCTGTCAGTCTCGTTGTATTTCTACTTTCAACCCTTCCTACTCACACCAATATGTGTTCTGACAGCTGAGCGTTGACGCAGCTGTGTGCCAGATACGCGTATAGAGGAGCCATCTTCAGATCCCTCAGAATGACGCCACTAGAGCCGGATCCGCCTCCTTCCCATTGTCGATCAATGGGCTAAATCACTCCACGCGCCTCACGCTTGAAAGTATCTCGCCATTGACAGTCGCTTATTTTTAGCACACATCTTCTTGCGGGGAAAAAAAGCAATTTTGCAGTTTGCTGATGTTCTTCAATGCTTGTATGTGCATCAGAGTGCGCTCAACTGTTTTACACCGCCTTTGTTACACACAAACACGCCCAAGCTGCATGTTGACCGCTTACTCCCACAGGAACAGGACGCCGAAGCATGACAGATATGTCCGGAGCAGCGATTACGAGATGAAAGTGAAAATATTCTGCTCTGTGGGGTAGCCTAGTATGAGAAGCACAGTAATATGCACAGTTAAGAATTATACACGCAAGTACATTTTCACAATGCATTAATATTGTCCAAACGATTGAACACTGCCATGTATAATTCAGTAAACCAAGGGGGGCTTAAATGAGTATCCATCAAAAACAGGAATACCATATTTATATATATATATATATATATATATATATATATATATATATACACCATCTACTGATGTCCAATTTGTTTAATAGGGCCAAGAATATCGCTCATTTCCCCCAGTTCTAAACGTGGTGACAGTCTGCAGTAAAAATAAATTCATGTCGTCACATCAGCGTGATGCACTGACTTACCCTCAAGCTATTACCTTTTTTTCAGCGTGGGCCTCTCGTGCGCCGTCTTGTGGCGCCGATGTGAAACTGCACAAAGTCCACAAAGGCGGGATGGCATTTTCAATGAACCCGTCGCAACTGTACGAATCCGATGCGCAAACATAATGGAGAAGAAGCCGCGAGCGTTTTATTACAGTTTAATTTAAGCAAATGAAACATAAACAGAAGAAGGCAGCAATCTGTGGAATCTCTAAAGGTGGAACAATATTATTAACTCGTGTTCTCTCAATGCCCTAGCATCCTCCGTAAAATCTGATTATGGATAAATCGTTCAGTTCCACCCGAAACAACGGTTCATTAAAAAATAAAAATAAGAAAAAAAAAGCTGTAACTACAAACACAATAAACCACACTGCAGCAACTTATTTTATAGACTCTTTAATATTTAAAAGAGCAGGAAAAGGCACACAGATACAAAACAGATATAAATATTTCATATTACAGGCGCGCGGCACTTCATAGCATTTTAGAATGAAATAAAATTGTGATTTTTTTAATGAGGTTTAATATTGTTTTATAAAAATAAAATGAAACCTTAAAGGTATATACCATTCACAAACACACAGCATCAACATTCATTGTCAAAACCAATGGTGTACAAGACCGACGCATTTTCTTCAATGTCTCGCGTACGTCTTCTTGGTCAGATTCTTTACTCGCCGTCAGGGCCACACAGAAAAGTGCTCAAGGATACTTCGGGAACGTGCGTCAATAGGCGAAACCCTTTCCCGCTCCCCCATCGCCCTCACCGCCTCATTACATCACACTAAATCTTTGGCGCGGCGACAGCCAATCTCCTCACGGTATGCAAAACTCCTCCTTCCTGCGGGGTAACTGCGACTGATTGACAGTTCCCTTGCGATAGTGGTTACCGATTGGACAGGAGTATAGGACTCATGATTGGTTCATGCAATTAATTACGGAAGCTAGAACTTAAATGAAGTAGGTGACTGGTGACTGACGAAGGTCTGTCTTAGGCCACAGACCTTGTGTAAAAAAAAATCAAAGGAGCATGATTTCCAGGACAATCCGACTCACTGATGCTTTAAGCCCCGCACACAAGAAAACCGTAGAGAAAGCAACCTTGATAAAAAGCGATATTTGTTATGAGTAAAAGCGACAGTAACGTTAGTGTTCTTTAAATAAGTAAAATGACAAATGCGGGGAAACGAAGGGGCGTGGCCATATACACACCGCTGAACCACAGAAAACACTGACAATGTTCAAATCTCAGAGCTCCTTATGTTCAGCTTTACAAAAGTGCCATAAAAACATTCTGATCATTTCATTTTCGGAGAAAAAGGACGTACAGCTAACAACAGCATTAAAAGTGACCAACAAAGACTCAGACATCCACGTTTCTGTGTTGTTTGTTAGGTTTTAAAAAAAAAAAAAATATTTTCGTTACATGAAATCACTCCCGGCAGGGCAGGGACACGAAGCGAGGCAACCGCCGATTATACCCGCCCCACGCGTGGCGACACGCTGGCACAGCCCGAGCGGGCACGCCGCTGCCAACGCACACACAACAAAAAGCGGTACCGGCAGAGCCGCCAACTGTTAAGTAACGAAAGTTTTTGTCTGACTGCCATCCAAAACTGGAGTGCCTCCGTCACGAAGCAGGATTACTGGGGCCGGCTGCGTGACTGCAGCGAGCGGAGAGTAAAACCCGGAACGGCTTTTTTAACCTTGGTCCGCATTCCAGATTTGGGAGTTTACGCGGTGATATCCTGCTTCGTGACTCAGGGCCCTGGTATTGGTGGGTGGGGTGGGGGGGGGTGGGGGGGGGGGGGGAGGGGTTATCCAGAGGGCAAATAGCACATTTCCGTTCGCTTCCTGTATTTGTGTACCCTGGAATGAACGGAGCACGCTTGTCCGACGAACCCAAAAAACGCACGTTGGCTCGTTTGTCGGTGCGATCGCCTTGACGCCTTTAGTTTCGGTGAAATTTAATAGAGAAGGAAAAAAGAGAAAGAAAAAAGAAAAACCATGAGTCGGTAGCGCTGGTTGTGGGAGCGCACAGGGTGGTGGGTGGTGGGTGGTGGGGGGTGGGGGGGCGGAGCTCCCAGTCAGTGTCCCAGAGGCCGGTCGTCGTAGGTGCTGTACCTCTTGACGTGTATACGGCGCACGCGGTCTCGGTCCCGGTCCCGGTCCCGGTCCCTGTCTCGGTCCCGGTCCCGGTCCCGGTCCCCGCCCTCCTCCTCCTCGCTGTGGGAGCCGCAGTGGCGCCGCCGCGTGGCCTCCAGGAGGGAGTTATCCGGCACGGGCAGGGTCTCGTAGAGCAGCGCGTTCAGCGTCTCCTCGTAGATACGCGCCTCCGGAAATTCCACCTGCGAGGGGAAGGGGGCAGGCGGAGATCAGACCGGCAACTCCAACCTCAAACGTTGACCGCAAACACCGAAATCTTTGGATGCCCTCGTCAGGAGGACATACATTCCGGACCTAAGCAGCATAATTCATAATTACATTACAGTACAGGCATTTAGCAGACGCTCTTATCCAGAGCGACTTACACAACTTTTTACATAGCACTTTACATTGTATCCATTTATACAGCTGGATATATACTGAAGCAATGCAGGTTAAGTACCTTGCTCAAGGGTACAACGGCAGTGTCCTTACCCGGGAATCGAACCTGCGACCTTTCGGTTACAAGCACAGTTCCTTACCCACTGTGCCACACTCCGTCCTAATTGCAGGACAATACGCAGGACAGTAGCAGGACAATACGACCCCTTGCATCACCCAACCCCACTTTGATCTGCCTGGTCATATCACAGCACACGAGAACACAAGTTCTCAACAGACCTGCCTGATCAAATCAAGCCGAATCAACATTTGGCGTCCTGTCGGATGAACCGTAAAACTGTTCTGCGCGCCCCGAAAGGAGAGGTTGACCAATACGGATTTTTCAAGGCCAGTACTGACACGGGTATTTAATTAAGCGAGCCAGGAAGCCGATCGGCCTACATTTTGCGTTTACATATACGTATGACCTCGTTGAGAAGGCTGAAAATGCAAACTGCAAATTATGCATAAGCGATGAGAATTCCTTCCAAATACTGTACTTACTGTACTGCTATATATTCGACAAAATTTTACCTTCAGGTCAAACACTGCCTCCCGGTGGACAAATTAGGGTTGAAAAAAAATGGTATACATAACGAATACCTGGAAGAAACCAGGCAACCAAGAATGTTTTAAAGAAACACCATATGCAATTAGCATATTGAATTTGGGTTAATAAAGGTATCATAGACAAAAAACTACTTACGCCTTAACTTTTTATACCGTATTCAGTATGTGCTATTTCTTACAGGGGAAGTGCAATATGGACCTGTGGTAAATGGTAAATGGACTGCATTTATATAGCGCTTTTATCCAAAGCGCTTCACAATTGATGCCTCGCATTCACCAGAGCAATTAGGGGTTGGGTGTCTTGCTCAGGGACACTTCGACACGCCCAGGGCGGGGGATTGAACCGGCAACCCTCCGACTGCCAGACAACCGCTCTTACCTCCTGAGCTATGTCGCCCCTACGTACAGTATGGAATCTGGGACCCACGAGTCAGTGTCACGTAAATTTTAGCTTGTTATTTCAAGGTCTGAACACTGAATGAGATTCAGATGCGAGTGGCGATTGCTTATGCCTTTAATGTATGCATATTGCAACGTGAAGCCAAAAAAACAAATGTCCACCTAGTGTGGACGGTAAAGCGTTAGGCCTGAAGCATATGACCTCCCTGTCTGCCACGACGGAGAAAGGTTCTCGCGTGATCAGTCAGGAACGTAGGACACCCCCGAAAGGGCGGAAAAAACGCGTGGTGGAGCAGGGGAGCCTGGGGGCGGAGCGCCTTCGTCAGGCAGCGCGAGGGAGGCCCATTTCAACCACCAGAGGGCGCGCGTGCGCAAGAAAGCGTACGGTCGGACTCCCTTCCCGCCAAACGCGCGCTGAGGTCGGGACCAGGCAGGCTGACGAGCCGAGCCGATTCATCTGTGGGCCTCAGCCTGCGGCACCTTCTGTACGGCCACAGAAATGACTCAAGGTTGCAGAATTCGATTCGATTCATTACGAACCAGACCTGGATCAAATATGTATTTGTTTTGGATTCAAATACTTTTCTGTGCTTTCCTGATCTTGTCTGGTGTATTGGAACCAATGAAATACTCTTAAGAAGTGCAAAAACCCTGCCTTCTGGTCATATTGGCAGACTCAATTACACCAGGCAAGATCAACAGAGCACAGAAAAGATACTGAATCCGAAACAAATACATGTTTGACTCAGGTCTGATTAGAACCGGCTCAGGCCTTCATCCGGTGGGCTAGGGGGTAAATCAGGACGGTGCGGAACGCTCTCACTGAGCGCGTGCGAACCGGACAGGGGGGAAACGGGGGGGGGGGGGGGGGGGGGGGGCTGACCTTGGTCTGCTTCTTCTCGGTGGCGTAGACGATGGAGGTGCAGCAGACCTCGGCCAGCTTGCGGCCCTGCCCGTAGAAGGACCAGCAGCAGATCTCGTCCCCGATCACGTCGCGGATGAAGAGCACGCGGCCGCTGTAGCTCAGGGACAGCTTGTCGAACAGCTCCATGTTCTTCAGCAGGTGGTCGTCCGAGTTGCTGTTCGGACGGGGGGGGGGGGGCGGGGGGGGGGGCAGCGTCGCCGGCGGCAACATGTGAGAAAAACTCTAAACTGGTAACGCTGTGCTGTTCAGCCAATGACCTGCAGCGTATATCACCATAGATATTATCATCAGCTTCAAATGCAGACTTACAGCTTAGCCTAGAACCCATGTACACATTTACCTGATGAAGGAGTGCTTGAGAGAGATTTACCTGTTACTGGAGTATTTATTACAGATTTGCCTGGTGTAGGAGTATTTCTTACAGATTTACCTGGTGTATGACTGGTTGTTTAATTTACCTGGTGTAGGAGTATTTGTTACTCATTTACCTGGTGTATGACTGATTGTTTAATTTACCTGGTGTAAGGAGTATTTGTTACTCATTTACCTGGTGTAAGATTGGTTGTTTGATTTACCTGGTGTAGGAGTATTTGTTACAGATTTACCTTGTGGAGAAGTATTTGTTACAGATTTACCTGGTGTAGGAGTATTTGTTGTTGCTTCTATTGTACAGCAGCTTAACCACTGGCTGGAAGACAGAGAATGAAGAAACATGATCAGAGACACAAAACTTGACAAAAACGCACGTTCTGCCAGAGCAGAACTGATCACCATAAGAACAGTATATTCGGAGTACGGTATTACTTGTGTGTTGTTTACTATAAGAGCAGGTGTTTAGTATCACCTTGGTACAGGTCTGGATGAGTCTTTCCTCTTCCTTTGCTGAGGTGATAACTGGAATCATGCACAGTGCCTGCTCCTTGCTGTCCTGTTATTCAAAGGATGCAGCCATTCAACAAACAATCACTCACAGAACAGGGTCATTCTACAGTCACTCACAGAACTGAGACATCCAACAAAAAAATCACCCAGAGAACAGCAGTTCTGCAAACAATCACTCACAGAACAGGGTCATTCTCCAATCACTCACAGAACAGAGACATCCAACAAAAAATTCACCCACAGAACAGCAGTTCTGCAAACAATCACTCACATAACACAGTCATTCAACAATCCCTCACTAACAGAACAAAGTACTGTAATTCATCAGTCATTCACAGACTTCACACTTGCAGTCACTCATAGTGATGGAGTGCTCCGTGGGGATAATGCAACACAGCCCTCACCTAAGCGACAAAGACCTCATTTAACCATCATTCAAGTAGAAAACACCTGTTTTAATATGCAGGGCCTCTAGTTAGCTCAACTCTCCAAGGCGCTATTCTAGGATTGGCCCCACGCTCTCAGACAGAATCCAGACCGCGCCAGTGCCGACCGCGACCAATAGCGTCACAGCAGCAATGCACAGCTGCTGACTGCAGCAATGCACAGCTGGTGACTGCATCACCCAGACCACTGCAGTGCGTACCTGTAGGGCGCTCTGACAGGTGGCCACCAGGCCCTGGATCAGGTAGTACTTGGCCTCGGCCAGCAGCTCCCGGATGCCCTGCCGGGTTTTGGGCAGTGTGACTGTGGAGTCCCGCAGGTAGGACAGGATGGAGCCGAAGTGCTTCCCACAGCGGTCGATCAGCACCCAGCCTGCAGGGGGGGCGGGAGAACGCGCCGAATTAAACCCCCCCTCACCGCAACACTGACCCCAACACCTAACCCTAACCCTAAGGCCTAACCCTAACCCTTAACCCTCCTCTCTGCGGTCCCACTGAGCAAAGACCTTGCATTTCACTCTCATCCAAGATCCACATCTGCATCTAGATCTGAGGACCAGTGGTTCACAACCCTGTTCCTGGAGATCTACTGGTCTGTAAGTTTTCATTTCAACCCTAACTTGGCACATCCTGACTCTATCAATTAGCAGCTCGATGAGCTCTTTAGCTGTTGGACACCTCCAGCAGATCTCCAGCGACAGGGTTGGGAAAGACTTGTCTGGACATTTTGAGCAAACAAGCAATATTTCATATCAATTTGTCTCTACCCAAAAAATATTAAAAAGCAACATGCAGTTCATGTGTTTTATTATACCTTTCTCATATCCTTTGTCCCATCCACTCCCCTCCCCGCCCCTTACCTCCCCGTACATCCTCGAACCCGCCCTGCCCAGCTGCGCCCCTCCCCTCCCTGCCCCACCCATCCCATCCCCTCTCTGCCACACCCATCCCATCCCCTCCCCTCCCCACCCCGCTCACCCTCCTTGTCGGTGAAGACCTCCATCCTGCCGCTGAACATGGCGCGGAGCATGGTGTCCTGTCCCCTCAGCACCTGCACCGTGGTGTAGTACAGGGTCCCGCCCACGTTCAGCCGCACGTACTTGCCGCCGAGCCCCGCCCCCAGCCCCGGCCCCGCCCCCTCTGCACCGCGGGGGCCCACCTTGGCGCCGGGGTGGGCGTGGCCAGCGGGCGGGGTCGGCGGGCGCAGGCAGCTCTCCCCCGACATGCCCGCGTCCCGCCGCAGGTAGATCACCACCCTGCACACGTACGGCCTGATGTCCTCCGCCGTGGTGACTGTTACCAAGGGAACCACCACAGCCTCCTGGAGCCCGCCTCGCTCATACCTGTCGGGGCGCAAAAACACCGCCGGGTTGTCACCATGGTAACGTCCCGAGGACCACCGCCCTCACGCCTCAGCCCTCCCGTCCACACTTCTCCAAACTCAGGCTCTGCCTGAGCAAAGTCAAATCAAAAGCAGCAAGCGCTTCAATCCGCTCAATCACGAGAAGCAGCCATTTCCCATTCATTAATTACGAGGGGGAAGAACAGGCTGCATTTCCCTGGGAGACCAGGGCCTTCTCCGCACTCTTATCTCAGCGGACTGCAGCCAGCTGTGCGCCAGGAGGACCGAACAGTCACAGGCCTGAGCAACTCCTGATCATCGAGGCCAAGCCCCCCAAGCACAAAGCACACAAAGAATGTTCCCAGCATGCAGCTTGGGGGCCATTCGGCCGCACTGGCCTTCCGCAGAGCCTCCAGAGCGACGGGGACCCCGTCACCATGGAGAGGAAACCCCGCCCACGGTTACCGCCTCCTCCGCTTCCGTTCACTCCGCTGGAATGCGGGACCGAGGGGGGCAGGCCGGTGCAGGAGGCGATGACTCAATTCAACCTCTTTTTTTCCCCCCCAAAAAAAATCCTTGGCTTCATAAGCACCATGATTGTCACTTTAATAGTTACACTTTCATTTATCCCATAACCACGCCTGTGGAATGCTTTCATAGTGATAAAAAATGTTCGCAAGCACAACACGCTCGCTTTTTCAATGCCACAGGCGAGGAGACATTTTCAGTAGTGGAGCTGCCTCTGACGACGAGACAGTCCAAACAGCAACGGACATTGCGATTACCCTCTGGACAGCACATAGCATGGGAACATGCTCTAACATTGTTTTTGTTTTCATATAATGTCATTTATTCATTTATGGCTGCGTTCCAGACATTAAATCACACTGAACAAACAAGCGGCCTTTTGCTCCAGAATTAAAAGAGACTAAAATAGTGCTTGTTAACCCTAAATGGGGTTGCCTGGTAACAAGGCTGATGTCAATCAGATGTCATCATTTCCTCTGTTGGGAGCCAGTATGAGACAATGATTGTCACTGTATTTACAGTTAGTTTATTTATTTATTTTTACCCAAAAGAAACCCAACAGTTCATACTGCTGGCATAATGTAACAAAATCTCTGTCTAGTAATGACTTGATGAGATATAATACATACTACGTGCATCATTTTAGTTAAGTTTAAAAACTACCGTCAGAATTGGCCAGGCTTAGTAGTGTTGTTATGAAATTTAGCCACTAGACTAGATTGACCCTTTAAAAATCTGATGCAAATCAAGTAAATGCGAAGCCCTATTGTACCATTCAACTTATAGCTGGGAGGTCTAATTGGTGAAGCGTATGAATAATTAGAAATGTATTTGGTATGTGTTGACTTGGCTTTGACAACGATAGGCGTCTGCTCCAGAGATAAAGAAAACTATTGACATGCACATTCATTACACATTTATAACGTCACAGCGGACAGGACCTTGTCATTAATAGTCTATATTTTGGTATCACTGTGGCTGCTCATGTGCATTCCATAATGGTATATACACCGATACTAAACGAGGATATACGTGAATAATTTACTAACTTCGCGATGATTACGAACGAAGACAGCAAAGATAGATAATGAGATTAGTCAGCTACCTATGCGACCACACTGAACTTATTGAGCTTCACAATCCGTAATTCATTTTGTTTTTTACCGATATGACAAGAATGTGATGTGACCTAATCGGTCGACCTAAAGGGTTATGGGAATGCAGAGATTATCTAAGCACTGACCTCCGCTAGTCTTTATATGTCCGCGAAGATCTATCGTTATATTTGACTACAGTGTAAGTTAGTATGGTATGATTACATATATTATTAGTTAAGTAACATTAACTCGCTAAATAAAAAATGCACGTGAAAGGTCTGTCATTATGAATAAAAATTCACTCTGTATTGCTAGCTAGCAATGTCATTACTTGTCTGACATTTTACAAACTAATATGAAAGCTGAGCCAAACAAAGCTAGTCAATTATGCCGTTTTCGTTAGCCAGTTTGACTGAACATTACTAGCCAATGTGAATGAAAAACTACTAGCTAATGCTCCCAAACAAAGAAGGAAAGTGTCCAGAAGTTCTCCGTCCCACAGGAAATTCAAAGTTTTGCCATTACTAGTCGGGTACGAAGTTTATCAACTTTTAACGATCATACTGTTTGGTTGGTAGTTAATTCCGTCTACCTAGCAAGTTATTTATCGCTAAACTGCCCGCGAGCTACCACCCACACTCCCACAGGCATAACGTTACTCACGTTTAGCAAGTAGATTTGTATAACTGAGCTCTCTAGAGTCTAGACTAACGTGCTCAGCTGGCTAAAGATACTAAAATTAATCCGAATGTCCAATACTTACCCACTGTACGAAGATGGCTCGCTTATAATTGACGTATCCGAAATTCTTCAGAACCATGCATATAGTTTACTTGCTAACAAACGCGATCTTAAAACTCAGACGTCATTACTTAACACGAAAGTAAACGCGCACAGAGATCAGCAGGAATTCGGGGTTTTGTAGTCCTTCTTGTTCGGGATTCAAAGCCTCCAGAAAGTTAACAAACTACAATTCCCACAAGACAACAACAAATTCTCACGTTAAGAACGCAAATGAGCTTGATTATATTGTGTAACGGCATGTTAACTGAAAAAGGTATGTGGACTATTATTAAAAAGGTGAACAGTTAAAAAAAAATGAATTAGACTAAATAGGGTTACTCTTTCTGTTCCTGTGGGAATACCCCTCTACAGGTTTTGGTACAGCCTCACACAGGTTTCAACCATTTTCCTGAGAAAAAGGTTTAGTTCATTAACAAACATTCTTGGGCAGAAAAAATATACATCGCTAAATTTGCTAAATATAGTGTGATCTATGAACAATCTACAAATAAACGTTTAGCATTTTTTAAAAAGCAAGAGAATAACTAGCAGAATAATTTAACAATGAAATGGTGAGCACCCCATAATGGTTTCGCTGATGAAGGAGGGGAGCAGATTATAGTTTCCTTGGCAGCCACATAAACAGGAATCCGAGGAAGGACTGGAAGCAGTACCTGCAGATAATACTGGCATTTCACGATTTATTAGTTTAAGAAAGGTGGGTGAATACCTTATATACATGCTATTAACGTTACAGTAATGCCATAACCAGTTTACCGAATCAGCCATCCAGTTTGCTACGGTATGTCCTGTTAGCAAGATAGCTAATGTTACCTTGCCGGGAAAACTAGCAGATTTCCAGGTGTTTGGTGCCACACCGGTCTCTGGTGCCACATCATTGTAACGGTAGCTGACTAGTTGGCTTTAGTTTTATCAGAGATATTGCAAACTATAGCCAGACAACGTTAGCGAACTGTTTTATGTTATATTATTAGATTGTATTATCGTAGTATAATATTACTAGATAGAATCCCTAGCTATCTAACCACAGTTGGTGAAGTCTATTACAGTTTTGTGAAAATGGTCAGTGTTAGCTTGCTAACTTCGCAGTTAACATTAGATTGTCTAGTTAGCAATGGATTTGTTGCGAAATTGGCAAAATGTACTGCTCGACTGAACGTTTTGTATTTGTCATTGTACCGGTGCCACTGTCAAAGTTCCACGTGCAATATCCGTGACAGGGATTTTGAGCCCCATGAAAAGATCTCACATTGGCCCCACCACCCCAGATCACCCCATCCCTGCACAATTACAGCACAATCTTTTTGAGACTCATATTTGATATAAGCAGGGACGAAGTACTCAATAGTTCTCATAGTGAACAGGAAGTGTGCACTGGGTATACAGATATTTAACGCTACAATAACTCGATATTCGGTGTGTTTCAGTTGATTTCCTAAGCGCACTTCCCAGGGACCAGCCCTGTTGCCATGGCGAAAGATCCGCTCGCGGAGGCTTGTCTTCATTTTGATGAGCTCAACAAGCTGCGCGTGCTCGAGCCCGAGGTGGCCCAGAAGACCACTGAGCTGAAGGAGGAATGCAAAGAGTTTGTCGACAGTGAGTGCGGCTTGAGGCACCAAAATGGTCATACACCGTATTTCCAAAAGTATGTGGACACCTGAACATCACACCCATACTATATATACTTGTTGAACATCTCATTCGAACCCCCCCCCCTTGCTGACTGCCAGATAATGAAGCATGATTCTTCACTCCAGAGAACGCATTTCTACTGCTCCAGAGTTGGAACTCTGTAGTGAGTGTTGCAGCTGAGGACAGATGATGTAATGCGCCACATGCTTCAGCACTCGGCAGTCCAATTCTGTGAGCTTGTGTGACCTGAGCTGTTGTTGCTCCTATACTTTTCCACTTCACAATAACAGCACTTACAGTTGACTGGGGCAGCTGTAGCAGGGGAGACATTTGACAAACTGACTTGTTAGAAAGGTGGCATCCTATCACAGTGCCACATTGAAAGTCACTGAGCCGTTCAGTACAACCCGTTCTTCTGCCAATGTTTGTCAATGGTGATTGCATGGCTGTGTGCTTATGCTTAATTTTATGCACCTGTTAGCAATGGGTGTGGCTAAAGTAGCTGAAACCACAAATTTGAATGGGCGTCCACATACTTTTGGAAACCTTAGTGTATCAGGGACACCAAGCCAGGGAGAGTTTTATGTCCAGTTAGCTGTGGCGCAGGACCATCTCGCTTGTTTTGATTCGGCAGCGAGCATTAGCATCTCATTATCTCGCTCGTCCGGAGGCAGTGGAGAACTCGTCTTGACGTAAGCATGTAAGACGTAAGTGACACTGTTATGTTCACGCACTGCTGTTGTTCAGGATAAAGGCAGTGCACCTAAAAATTTAGGAGGGAAAACCCTGTATCACTTCAAGTATAGAAGTAAGTAAATTACCCACAGTTTAAATGCCACAGCTACCGCCGTATTTGCGTTAAGGGTGTTCACTTCAGTACCCTTTTCGTTTTAATACATTTTAAGACGTTTACTTAGTGCCTGTGCCCCTGCTCTTGGTGACTTCTGTGCTGCGTCGACAGAAATCGGGCAGTTCCAGAAGATTGTGGGCGACCTCATTGACCTGGTGGATGAGCTGGCGAAGGAGGCGGAGACTGAGAAAATGAAGGTAGGACCAGTGGCCTGCGCTCACACAGTGGGTGTGTCCCAATGCTCGTATGTATCCTCCCTTCCCCCCACTGCCACCTCGTCTCCTCGGTGCCCCAGAAACCGGTCTTCGTGTCCTCCCTCCCTCCAGTGTCCCAATATTGGAGGAGGCGAGCGAAGCGCACTGAACACTATAGGCGAAGCAGCTTCAGACTCGTCTGCTCCCCTCCTTTCCTCCACATACTTCCAGGTGGGAGACGAGTGGTAGTCGGGGAGTGGAGGAAAGGAGGTGTGGCGTGCACAGTAATGGGACCCCCCCCCCCAACGAAACCAAAAAGGGACATGAACCCCTTCTGAGGGGCCACGCCCTGATGCAGGCTGACTGTGATAGGCTGAACATGTGTGTGGTGCCCTGCTGCCCCCCCCCCCCCCCCTCAGGCTATAGGAGCGCGGAACCTGCTGAAATCCGTGGCCAAGCAGAGGGAGAGCCAGCAGCAGCAGCTCCAGGCTCTGATCACTGAGAAGAAGATGCAGCTGGAGAGGTCAGTCAGCCATTACAGAGCGACTAACACAACTTTTACATAGCATTTACTACATTGCATCCATTTATACAGCTGAATATATACTGAAGCAATGCAGGTTAAGTACCTTGCTCAAGGGTACAACGAATTGATCCTGTGACCTTTAGGTTAGAAGACCAGTTCCTTACCCGTTATACTACATTGCCGCTCGGACAGTGTAGCCAAGCAACAACCTGTCTGTATCGGGCACTTCGGCATGCATGACTGTCTGTGTGACTGCCTGTCTGTCTGTCATTCTTTCATTCCCGGCAGGTACAGGATCGAGTACGACGCGCTGTCCAAGGTGGAGGCGGAGCAGAGCGAGTTCATCGATCAGTTCATTCTGCAGAAGTGATGAGGCGCTGTGCAGGGAGGCGGGACCTGCTTGCACAGGGGCGGAGCCTGTGGCACCTTTGGAGGTGGACAGGGTACCGTGGGAACCACTCACTTGTCAATAAAAACAAGGGTACAACACGAAGAGCTCCACCCCCAACAACTCTGAAAAAGCACCAGGAATATGGACTCCTTGAGCAGTTCAAAGGTCACTTTTGCATCATCCACAGCATAAGCGCTTGCCCCTGAAAGCCATGAGGGGAGATGCTTATCGCTCTCTATGGGGTCTTTGAGAAATCTGCAAGACTGTGTTAGATCCTGTGCGTGTGGATGCATATCTTCTCCCACCACTAGTTAAATTAGAAAAATGGAGAAAAAAAATCTATTTATCTATGAAATTATTTGTTATTTATATACTATATTTATATTTTTACTCTGTATAGATAGCTTTTATTACATTTTCTATTTTGTAATGAAAGATACAGTAGTTGCATGGCGCTGTATATATTGATTGATCGATCATGTATCAGTATTTTAAATAGCGATGCATGATTTTAAATATACTGAATATTTAACGTTCATGGGGTCATGCTGTATTCTCTAAGGACTTGAAGCAAGTTAGACTCCCATCTGGTCATGCTGGATTCCAGGTTTTTTTTGTACACTTGCCCGTAGGACTATTAACCAAAGTCAGCCTCCTCCTTAATTTTTCTGGATTCATTTGATGTGTCGTCCGTTCCACTGTCTCTGAAGAGGATGCAAAATACATCCCAAATAAATTCTGACTATTTGTGTCATTAACATCTTAAAAAATTGAACATTTTACTCATCCTGTGGACAGCTGGTGCAGGAAATAAAACTGAGTTCACTTTTGTAGCCCCTCCATGGTGTGCACAGCTGAACAGAGGGCAGAAGCATTTCTACTTGACTAGCATGCACTGTGATGTATACTGTACCTCTGTTTCACTTACAGGAAACATTGACCAGTTCCCCATTTCAGAATAGACCTTTTTATGGTGGTGTGCGTGCATTTCCAAATATATTCAGCGCTCTCTAAAATTATTCACAGGCCTTGATGAAGCTGAGCAAAACAAAATGAGCCGATACAAGTAATGTGCTATATCTCATGCTCAAAAAAGGGAAATCTATATCCTTTTATAGTAAAACACTTGCGTGCGTTCGCACACACCACACACACGCACATATATTCTACAAATAGAAATTAAAAAACCCTTAGGGCTTATAGTTAAAAAATTAGAAAAACACTCTAAAGGCATGCATTATATAAATGTACATTTATCATACATACAAACACATCCACACACTCGCACACAAACAGATACATACACACACAAAGTACATAACCAAATAAAATGGACATAACCTATAAACAAAGCAGACTAGAAAATTAACTACATAAATGTATTTCATATAATAATACAAGAATCAACAACACTTTACATAAAAGATAATATGTATGGCAATATATGGAAAGAAATTCAGGACAGGTTAATTTCACACAAATATTTCACATTTTATTTTATTAGAAAACCTGGAAAACACACCAATGCCTGGTGTCCTATTTCTACAGGTGGACCTGACTGTGTTGTACCTGTAAGTCTAAGCAATCTCTTACTGGTCCTGTGAGACTGTGCCAAAACCAAGGTCCCTTTCTTTTTAAATGAAATTTCTCTGAGGAGGACTGCTGATCTAAGATCGTATTTCCCCTATCCATGTCCTAGGCTCGCCCATTATGAGCTAAAATGTCAAACTGATCCCAGATCAGCAGTCCTACTGTGAGGTGCTTTATGAGCATGGGGCCAGGCCTAATGAGAGAAGGACTGGTACTGATTTCTCCACATTAAACCCTTAGGCTGCTTCAGTGCAGGATGTGTAAACACATCCTCATAGGCCCTCAGCCCTGTGCCCTTCTAGAGCGGGACTTAGCAGCTTAGCTCAGAGATGCCTTCTTATCCCTTCGAAGAGCAGCTTTTCTGGAATGTCTTTTTTAATTTTTATTATTGTAAGTCAGTGTTCTAGAACTCCATTGCCTTCAATTACCAGTAGTGATTGTTACATCATCAGAATGTTCCATTAGCAACATTATCATATATTTGTGATCTCACACCCAAAACGGGTAAAGATTACTTGGTCCTTACTGGAGCTTCTTGCTCTCCTTGGCCTGCGGGGCAGGATTGTACACCGGGCTGAACAGCATGGTGAAGAGGAGCATTATGGGTACCAGCAGGTAGGGGGCATAGATGGTAATCAATGTGAAGCGCTCTTCGAGGGTCTGGGGTCCCGGGTGGGGGGTAGCAGGGAACTCGTGGAACAGGACGTAGGAAAGGATGGGGATTAGGGTGGTGGCGACGTGGGCGGAGTAGATGATGGCGGGCGTTCTGATCCACCTGCAGCCACCTGAAAGAGGGAAGAGTGCACGGTCACTTCCTTCGCCGGTTGGAGGGGGCGGAGTCGAGTTTGAGGCCGCTTCGCTCGTCTCCCCCGGGAGGACACAAGGATCATACTCCTGGGCACGGAGGAGACTAGGTGGCGGTGGAGGAAAGGAGGATACATTTTTGGAGCAGGCCTATTGGGACGCACCCCAGGATTGAGCAATCACAGCAGTAAATAGAAAAGTGCATCCAAATAAAGTATCAATCTTATCTGAACAGGGCAGTTTCTTGTTTTAGCCCAGCACTAAGACACCTGATTCCTCTAAAAGTCGCAATTGAAGACCAGTTTCACGAATCATTAATTTTTTTGTGCAAGATAAACACTATATAATTGCTCCCATTTTTAATGTACTTCTCACTGCTTTGAAAAAACCTATCATGCACCTGTACAACGTTTGGAATACGCTACCATATTCATGGTAGCAAGTAATCGAATTGAATTTAACACGTGAGTGTAGCTTGTAAATACTGCTGTCAATCATCGTCTAGGCTTAATCAAGAGGCAAACACTCACATCTTGCACTACTGGTGGCATAGACCGTATGAAAATAGACTGGTGGTCAAAATGGGACAATTGTTTGAGAAGGTGCTTGACGGAGAGACTATCGCGACCTCTAGCTGGTGGAGGACTGACCATGCGAGAACACGAGGGGGCTAACTGATGGCACTAACCATTCGCCTGGACCAAAGGTCGTTAATGCAAATGTTAATTGCTGTACGTCGGTAGTGGACCACTGACCTTTATAGAATGCGTATGTCGCAACAGGAAAGAACGGCATTTGCACCAGTGCCTCGCATAAAATGAATGACTTGAACCAAACCGGGGGCTCCAGCACCATCGGGTCCTTGAACTCAGCGGCATACCAGTGCAACAAATCTTTCAGCTGCGAGAAATGTAAGAGGTATTATCATACACGTCTGACACCCACAGATTTGTGTAAATTATGCCAATGAAGAATAGATCAAGTGACGTAAATGCAAGCTCGTTGTTTTCATTATAAAGGCTATCACTTTAACATTGTTTGTTCGTTCCCAGGGTAACTTGATACACTAGCCAACAAAATATTGCGCACAACACACAACTGATTGGTCTATACTGAATTAACATTTGCTTTTATTCAGTGGAGACGAGCCCAACAGAAATGCTTATGTTGTTTTCAGTTTGTTAAAGTCACGCTACTTACGGGTTGCGGATAAACATGTTCCGGTAGCAATGCTTGGAGATCAATAAACAGCGTGATTGGGATATGTGAGGCAAAATAAAAGAAAAAGATAAGCTCCAAGATACGAGTGCACATTGTGAACGAAGTGGTCCTCGGGAAAGGAGGTAAGGTTCGGAAAGCGATCTTAGGCAATTGCGTTTCAGAGTCGAGAAACACTCAACAAAACCAGCCAATTCCGATTAGCTTTCGGTAGCATATAGTAGCAAACCGAGTTTCACGGACAGAGTAGGCATAAACAGGGCGTGCCATGGAATAGCGTGGTGTAGCCTTGCTCTCATTGGACTTCGGAGCACTCGTTTGATGAATTGAAGGCGGGTCCGGGGGAGGTGCATTTCTGACAACCTTTGGGATCAGGTGTATGTGAGTTATATTAGAAATATGAGTTAGTCTGATGACCATTGTGACCGTTTGCAGAAAGTAGTTTCCGCGACGCGGCGAGCAGTCGAGAAGACTTTGGTGTCGTAGGCCTATTTCAATAGTGGTAATTAATGTAACTTTAGCCGAGTATCGTCGCGTAGTACCCCACATTACGCAATCTGGTTGCGTGTTAAATCGTGAAAGCGAACCATATCAAGTTTTCGCGTAATTTAGCATGAGCAATCTTGGATTTTTAGAATTTGGCAGCCCTGATGTCACTATCTCACGCTCGCCTGCAAAAGCAACGTATTTGCCTTGGAGATACAAATATGAACAAGTTCAGTTGCAGTATAAGTGTATCTTCTAATTAACGTATGAAAACAACCTGAATGGCCAAACACTACCAACTGCACTGAAGCATGCAAACAGAACGTATTTCAGTAAGGATACAACACCAATAGCCTACACACACGTGCAGACCACAGTTAGCCTACAGACCGAAAGCCCATCAGAATATTTATCCGCGACAAGATTATAGTGGATTTTAATAGCTGGCTGTGCTGTGGACTTCAGTGGTTGCAATGAGTGTGAGAAATCTCGTTTCAGACCATAGGGCTTATTTTTAAGAAATTGAAGTACCTTACCGTGAACCCTACATCCATACTCCTGGCTATCACCCAAAGCTAACTTCGCTTATGTAAGTCTTACCGTACTGTACACACGGCCCTCGACCGGCCTGCTGATGACTGCGACGCGGCTGGATTGTCAAACTGGCGAATGAAATGAGCAGTAAAACGCAACAGCAGCGATTTGGCAGCATGTGAAGACTTGTCACCGGTAGGTTGTGCTTGAATCCTGTATGTGGTCGAGTTGGTGTACTTGGTTAATGTCATTTGCACCAGCTGTCCATTTTCATTTAAACTGCGTAGTTTGGGGTTGCTGGATGGCTCATTCTGTTAAAACACTGTTATAATGTATGGATTGGCCCCACAACACAGGACCAAAACCTGACCGTGCCAGTGACAACTGTGGCTGGCGTCAGTGCAAAGACTGTTGCTGGCACAAAACCTTTTGCCTTGCGATTCTGGTCTGTTTCTGGAACTGGTGTCATTTGTACGAGTCAACCCCTTATTGGAAACACCGCTAAGCATGTCAATATATTAAATACAGTATCTCAGAAGGATTTTTTACTCTGGGTGTTTCTCAGTGTCTGTACTTGTGCATTCTTGTGGTCTTGTGAACTTGTGTCACATCATATTTAATGACCCAAGTCCTGTTCCAAGAGCAAGAATGCAAGTCCGGACTTCACATTCTTGGTATTGAGACACCCTGTGTTTACATGAAATTACAGGCATTTAGCAGACGCTCTTATCCACAACTTTTTTTTTTTTTTTTTACATAGCATTTACGTTGTATCCATTTACACAGCTAGACATACTGAAGCAATGCAGGTTAATTACCTTGCTCAAGGGTACAACGGCAGTGCCCTTACCGGGGAATCGAACCTGGGACCAACACCTTACCACCTATTACATTACACTGCTGCCCTAATTTGTGTGTTTTACAGCAAGTGTTCTTGTGACTGTGCTGTATGACAGAGCCCGCCCACCCACACTATGACATCACAACACCAAGCCCGTAGCTCCGCCCACCCACACTATGACATCACAACACCAAGCCCGTAGCTCCGCCCACCCAAACTATGACATCACAACACCAAGCCCGCAGCTGCTGGAGAAGGGGTTTAATTGCATCTGCCTCATTTTCATTTGTTGCTTGAATAATTGTTACAGATAAACAGAATCACTCAATTTACAGCTACAAGTGCATTTTTACAGTTCATTTCTCGATACGTCATTTTATTTACAAAACACTTTATGTACATTTTTTTTCTGTCAGTGCAATGTCATTTTTACTCTTTAGACACTTTACAAAATAAAGTTGATTAAATTAATACATCTCAGAATTAATTTAACAAAAAAAGGAAAAAAAAGTTTACAGCAAAACGGACAAAAAAAGACAAACAGCTCAGTAGTACATCGCACTACCTGACAACACACCCGGGGGGTCTGGCTGAAAGTGCCAGTGTATTCCTTGTATTAACAGCATAAACGCTTCAGAACGCTTCAAACGAGTGTTTTAAAAATAAAGCGAAAGCCGTCTGGGTTCTCGCCGGTGCACGAGGTCATAAGACCGGCGGCGGTCGTTTCTTGTTCAGGTGAAGTTAACGGGAGACACGCCCACAGGTACCGATCCCACACAGCCGTCGCCCCCTAATGACGGGGGTGAAGGTTTGTGTGTGTGGGGGGGGGGGGGTAGTTTGTACTCCACACGGCTCCGCTTCTCGTCTTCTTCCCTTTCCACGTCCTTTAATACTTTTCATTTTTAGGTTTTACATTTTTCTACATTCAGTGGTTTCACTCCGAAGCGGGTTAGTTTAAGTGAACTGGTGTTTAATTCGGGCGACGAGGTCGCTGTACGCTGCAGGTGAGCAGGTAAGCGGTCTGGCGGCGTCAGGCTAGCCCCGCCCCCTGCAGGGCTCCCACACGGCGTCCAGCGCGGGAGAGCACCCCTCCTACCCACAATCCACTTCTGCCCGACCGCTCTGCGAACACGTTACTGTGCGAGGGGACGCGTCGAACCGCGGCGGAGGGGGATTCAGTAGCTCAGTACTGCTCGCAGCACACACGCGCAGTCCCTGCTCTCCGGTCAAAGGTCCCCACTTCCAACCGCTCAGTCGCCGACCGGATGGGACATTTAAATACCCTCTTTCTCCAGGTGGCTATCGGTTGCTGGTCGACGGGCGTCCCCCCTAAAACCCTCCAGACTGATCTCCAGGTCCAGGATTGGACGGCTCTGCTCCAATTAATAGCCGGCAGAGCCTTTCACGAGCCCCGCCCCACACAGTGGTTCGCGGGCGCGGGGGCGATGTTCGCGCGCGATGCGCAGCAGCTGGACACAGTATTAGGGTAATGAAGCTAAGCTAACGGAAAACACAGTTCATCTCACAACACGCTTCCTCACGGACCGCACTCACTCGTCTCTAAAGCACACAAACACACTCGCTGTCGAGATTCTGCGGAAAAATACTTTGGCTTGACAAGGTGAGCTTTTCCATTAGCTCAACATAACAACAAACACCACGTTCATCAGAAAAGCTGGTCTGCATTAAATGTCAATTTCAAAAAAAAAAAATTTAATTCGGTTTTGTAATTATAATTTTTTTTTTTTTTCAAACAGATCATCTTCTCCTCTGAAAATCTGATTATGAAAACATCAGTCATAAAGCCTTTGGGATGTCATTAATGTATAAATTATCATTTTGATGGGGTTATTAGGTTCTAATCATAGCTGAGATGACGATAGTGGATTTTCAACAAAGGGTGTAAAAAAAAAATGGCTGTTTTGTGACACGGGTCATTGTGTAATAGAAGATAATTACGGGTGCTTTCAGACAAATCCCGTACACGACAACCTAACAAACAGCTATAAAAATAAATACAAAGGGGAAGAAATGAGCTAATAAAATATATATACTTTTAACGGTCTCCATCTTTTTGAAACACTCCGTATGGCACCAATCATGACAACAAACCGAACGATAACTTAAACTTTCAATTTAAAAAAAAAAAAGACGATAAAACGCATACCCGGTTTGCTCAATGCTACAAATACACGTGATACGGTGTCCAGTTTCAGGCGTAAAAATGCCCCCGGTTTTCGGCAGTTGCTGAGTTAAAATCTATGAACCTCTCGTTCACACAGACGCGTTCATTTCATTAGTGAAGCTGACACATACTGACATACCCCTGGGTAGGGCAAGAGGGAGGCGTGTGGGGCAATAGGGGAAAATATTTCGGGGAGAATACGAAACGGTAACACTGTCGAGCGGAGTTGCGCTTCGAATTTCGGAACGTTACCATTGCCACGAGCAACAACAACAGAAATGAACTGAGGTAGCGTATGAGGTTTTCTACTGACAGTATCACACAACATCGTTTAGCTCTTTGAGCCTTTTGATCATGTGATCGTTTTCAGTTTATCTGACTGTCTATCAAATTGACTGACAGACACCTCATAGCAGACATGGCCAGGGTTTTTTGGACACATTCAAATGGCCGCAGGCACCCAGCCTGCAGGAAAAAAAAACGTCTTTGACATCAAAGTGTGGCAAATGAGCTCATCCAGAAATATGGTGCGAGAGTGAAGGTCAGTACTGCATATATGCATGTCAATACTGTGTATGTGCATGTCAGTACTGTACACGTATGCATGTCAGTACTGTGTATGTGCATGTCAGTACTGTACACGTATGCATGTCAGTACTGTGTATGTGCATGTCAGTGCTGTACACGTATGCATGTCAGTACTGCGTATGTGCATGTCAGTGCTGAACACGTATGCATGTCAGTACTGCGTATGTGCATGTCAGTGCTGTACATGTATGCATGTTAGTGCTGTGTTTGTATGCATCCTAGTGCAACAAATATGCATGTAAGTACTGTATGTATGAATGTCAGTGTGTACGCATCTCATACTGCGCGCACCAGTACGCCATGCGCTTTCAGGCAAGCAGTGTGGCGGCTTTTTCAGATCAGTAGAGTCAGGCTGATGCCTACGCTGGCCTCGTTCCAGTTAGTGCTCTTAGCAGGGGGGGGGGGGGTCATTTGTTCGATTTGGCAACCGCAACGCAAAGCCTCGTCGTCCCGTCTCCAAGAGAGAGAGAGAGAGAGAGAGAGAGAGAGGCGCCCAAAGCGGTGCAGGAGTACCGCCTTCCAGAGAACAGCAGCTGCAGCGGAGGAGCGCTCTCTCCCGCTATCCCGCCGCCCCGCTTTGTGCTTGTGTTCCACAGCTGTGCGCCTGGGCGTCACGGCGAACATCCGGGGCGGAGAGCGGGCGGGGCCAGGCGGGGCGGGGCAGGGCGGGGCGGAGGGCAGGAAGAGCGTCTCGTCACTGCAGCACGCAGTACTTCCTGTAGTCGGACTCAAAGTCCTCGTCCATGCTACTGGTGTCGGCCATCTTTTTGCCGTCCGTCCTCGGCAGAAACTGGGAGTAGTCCACGCCCTGCTGCTCGTAGAACAGGATGTAGGCGGAGTCTGTGTCAATCTCCTCCGAGTGGACTTCCTGTGGAGGTCACAGAGACTGTTTGTGACTTCAAATTTTTTTAAAATAAAACTGTCAAATTATTTTTAGGAATGTGTTTGGAATTCAGTAGTTTCAAAAGCACTGTTTGAATTCAGAAATAAACCTGAAAATATACAGGTTTACCTAAAATGCATTTTAAAATTTTCAGATCTGTTCAGAGTACATTCAACTGTTTTGTCTTTCTCTTATATGATACTCAATATTCTAAAATGCACTGTATTCAATTTCAGAGATGCAACTGAACCTGCATCCATATGCATTTCATAGTTATAAAACATAGAACATTAATTAACAAAGAAAGAGTGCTTTAAACACCTTTACCAGATTAACAGCTCATAGCAGTTGATGCAGTTGCAAAAAAAAATGACTTGAAATCGTTTGGAAAGCAGCTGGGCTAAACATCATTTTCAAATGCTATTTTCTTTCAGCACTGAATTTTGAAGTAAAAGAGCATCTGAAAGTGTAATTTCAAACCCAGATGCGTAGTCACGGGTGTCCTTTGAGAGGAAGGCGTGCAGTACCTTGCAGCTGCTGTCGTTGTAACAGTACCATTTCTCATTGGGGTTTTTTGCATATGTAACGTAGTGGCCTCCCCCCAGGATACCCGAATGGCACTGCGAGACAGGGAGAGAGACCGCTGGGTTAGCCTGGGCTGCAGTTCACAGGAGCAGCCAGCAGGGGGAGCCGCGTGACCAGCCTCAGAAACCAATCACACCAACCAAAACCACTAACTACTACACACACACGTCTGTATCTCCTGTACCTCACATACACACACATCAGTATCGTGTAACCAGCCTCAGAAACCAATCGCAGGACAGGGAGGGCGGGACCTACTGAAATTGCATATAGGTTGTATATGGGGTCCAGGCAGATGTCGTCTCTGTGGTGGTGGCCGGGGTCCAGCTCCAGGCCGGGCTCCGGGTGGCCGTTGCTCTGGCCACCGTCGGGCCCCAGCCCGTTCACCATTATGACATCACAGTCGGTGCCGGAGGGCTCCGGTGGCCAGGCCCCGTCCTGGGCCCCGCCCTGCTCGGTCTCCGTGGCGACGCCGCTGCCGCCGTCCCGGCCGCAGTCCAGGCTCTCTTTGCTGTTGGACAGGCGGTGCCGGCTGCCCAGCTGGGGCAGGCGCAGGCGGCCCTGCTTCCGCGCCCCGCCCCGGGGGCTGCCGCAAGGGCTGCTGGTCCTGCTGGACTTCTTCCCTAAGCCTGTTAACACACACACACAATCACACACACATGCAGTCACATACACAAACACAATGGCGCACACGCATAGGCACACACATGCGTAATCACACATATACAAATACACACACATGCACACACACGCGCGCACACACACATGCACACACACACACACAATCATGTAATCACACACACACACGATAAGTTAGTGTTAACTGCAGTATCAGCAGCTGGAACGGTCGGCAGTGTGACAGCTGATCCCCACCTTTCACGTTGCTGGGCACAGAAATGAGGGGGGCGGTGCTCCCGGCGTCTCCGCCCACCAGCTTCAGTGGCTCCTCCCCCAGACTGGGCTGGCCTCGCTCCGCCTCCCGAGGGGCGAGGAAGGCGCTGGGGTCAAACTTCTCCCGCGGGAACTTCACGATCTTCTGAGACTTGATCCAGCGCCCGTTCACGAACTGGAAGCGCTTCAGATGAACGATCTGCAAACGCGGTCCCCGAAGACACAGCGGGAACTATTTTAGGATGCCGGCAAAGCGGTTCAGTGACTTAATTAACCGCATCTATTCCGCGCGTCCCGTCCAAAATTGGTCAAAACCAAAACAATGAAGAGGAGCAAAAAAAAGAAAACATATCTATGGCAATGAATTTTGCCATTTCGTCTGGTGGTCCAATCAACACCAGGTGTGACGATGTCACACGATAACTGAATTCTACAGATGCGTGACATTTCTGCTGGTTTAAAATGCGTGGTTTTTGCGGAGAGGCCGAAGAGGCCAGCGGCTGGGGGCTGGAGGGCTGGAGGGCTGGAGGGCTGGAGGGCTCTTACCAGGATGGGCGGCAGCCTCCACAGGTCCAGCTTCTTGGTGGCCAGGCGGTGGGCGTGGCACTTGGAGCAGTAGTACAGCTCGTCCTCGCCCAGCTCCTCCTCGCTGGTGAAGGCCCGCAGGCAGCTGTCCAGGCTGATGGGCTCGGCCTGCGCCCGGCGGCTCTGCTCCACACTGCAGTGCTCCTCCACTATCTGCAACACACACACACACGTCTGTATCTACAACACACACACACACACTGCAGTGCTCCTCCACTATCTGCAACACACACACACACGTCTGTATCACACACACACACTCTGCTCCACACTGCAGTGCTCCTCCACTATCTGCAACACACACACACGTCTGTATCACACACACACACTCTGCTCCACACTGCAGTGCTCCTCCACTATCTGCAACACACACACACACACACGACTGTATCACACACTCTGCTCCACACTGCAGTGCTCCTCCACTATCTGCAACACACACACACGCGTCTGTATCACACACACACACACACACTCTGCTCCACACTGCAGTGCTCCTCCACTATCTGCAACACACACACACGTCTGTATCACACACACACACTCTGCTCCACGCTGCAGTGCTCCTCCACTATCTGCAACACACACACACACACGTCTGTATCACACACACACACTCTGCTCCACGCTGCAGTGCTCCTCCACTATCTGCAACACACACACACGTCTGTATCACACACACACACACTCTGCTCCACACTGCAGTGCTCCTCCACTATCTGCAACACACACCCACGCGTCTGTATCACACACACACACACACTCTGCTCCACACTGCAGTGCTCCTCCACTATCTGCAACACACACACACACACGTCTGTATCACACACACACACTCTGCTCCACGTTGCAGTGCTCCTCCACTATCTGCAACACACACACACACGTCTGTATCACACACACACACTCTGCTCCACACTGCAGTGCTCCTCCACTATCTGCAACACACACACACGTCTGTATCACACACACTCTGCTCCACACTGCAGTGCTCCTCCACTATCTACAACACACACACGTGTCTGTATCTACAACACACACGCACGCACGTCTGTATCTACAGCACACACACACACACGCATCTATATCTACAACACACACACGCGTCTGTATCACACACACACACACTCTGCTCCACACTGCAGTGCTCCTCCACTATCTGCAACACACACACACGCGTCTATATCACACACACACACTCTGCTCCACACTGCAGTGCTCCTCCACTATCTACAACACACACACGTGTCTGTATCTACAACACACACGCACGCACGTCTGTATCTACAGCACACACACACACACGCATCTATATCTACAACACACACACGCGTCTGTATCACACACACACACTCTGCTCCACACTGCAGTGCTCCTCCACTATCTAAAACACACACACACGCGTCTGTATCTACAACACACACACACACACGTCTGTATCTATAACACACGCACACACGTCTGTATCACACATACACGCGTCTGTATCTACAACACACACACACACACACTCTGCTCCACACTGCAGTGCTCCTCCACTATCTGCAACACACACATGCGTCTGTATCACACGCACACACACACGTCTGTATCACACACACTCTGCTCCACACTGCAGTGCTCCTCCACTATCTGCAACACACACATACACACACACACACATCTGTATCTACAACACACACACACATGTCTGTATCACACACACACACACACACACACACACACTGCAGTGCTCCTCCACTATCTGCAACACACACACATGCGTCTGTATCTACAACACACACACACACACACACACACACACACTCTCTGCTCCACACTGCATGCTCCTCCACTATCCACAACACACACACACACATAGACACATGCACACAAACCTGTATCACTTGCACAGCTATGTGTGTGTGTGTGTGTGTGTGTGTGTGTGTGTGTAACCGTGCTGCACTAACTGTCCAGTAGAGAGAGCCCCCTTTCCTCTGCCTGCTCAGTTGCACTAGCACAGGCCCTCCAGGTGACAGGTACCTGCTCAGCCTGGTGGTGGCAGGTCCTCGAGAGGTAAGTCACAGTAGTGCTGACAGATCGGAGACCACAATGAGGCCCGGGCCACCACAGCCTTCTCCAGGCTCCATAAACAGCTTGTTTTGATCTGAATCAAAATCTGCCGTGTCACAGTTACACAACCCCCCAGTTCAGGAAGGGGCGTGCGCTGAGTGGGCTGCAGTGTAGTACAATGGGTGCGGAACTGGTCTTGTAACCTAATGGTTTGATTCCTGGACACTTCCTTTGTGCCTTTGAGCAAGGTACTTAACCTGCATCGCTTCAGCATATATCCAGCTGTATAAATGGATGCAAACTATGTAAATGTTGTGTAAGTAGCTCAGGATGAGAGCGTCTGCTAAATGCCTGTAAAGTAACCTCTCTCTCTTCCTCTCATTCACTTTCACGCTCTCTCCATCTCCTCTCCTCTCCTCTCAATCAGCATCCCGCTTGCTCACTCCTGCTCACTTTCTGTCACTCCACGCATCTCTCTCTCTCTCTCTCTCTCTCACCCTCTCCTGGGAGGTTTGGTATCGCAGGTGCAGGGCGGTGGGGTCCCAGTCCACAGCGATGTAGGCGTTCCCCAGAGCAGCCCTGTCCTCGTCGCAGTCCACCGTGCAGCCCCTGCAGAACCTGCAACCCACGCCACAGACACGCCGTCGCAAAGACGCCTCGGAGAGAAACGGGAAACGGGCAAACTGGGAAACACTGAGTCTGAACCCCCCACCCCCCAAAAAAACCTGAACCCCCCAAAAAAACCATGTAAAAATATGACAGGGCCTCCTACTGTACAGCAAATATAACAGCACCTCCTACTGGAGCACAAATATAACAGCACTTCCTACTGGAGCACAGCCATTACAGCGCCTCCTGCAGGTGAAGGACGTACCTGTACCAGGGGCACCAGGCGCAGGAGTTTCCATCTTTCTGCACTACACGCAGCGTAAAGGGGTACTGGTACCCCAGGCTGTCATCACTGTGAAGAACATACAAAACGTACATCACACACTGCGAAGAATGCACAGCATACATTGTGGAGAACACACTGCCTATATCACACACTGAGGAGAACACACAGAGCGTACATCACACACTGCAAAGAATACACAGCATACATCACACACTGGGGGGAACACGCTGCATATATCACCCATGGCAAAGAACACACACAATATACATCACACACTGATGAGAACACACAACATACATCACACACTGCAGATAACACAGAGAACATACATCACACACTGGGGAGAACACACAACATATATCACAACCGACATCTGACTTCTCTTATGATTGTTATTATTAGAGAAACTCCTCATCCAGGGTAATTTACAGGGTATTAGATATTCTACATGAATAATCAGGTACATAGTAACTGTTCCAGCACACTGCCACTCAAGGAAACTGAGCCTTACACAACACTGAGTGCACCTGAGTGTAATTCCTGTAAGGGGGGGGGGGGGGGGGGGGCAGGTAGGGGGCGCTCTTACCAGTCCTGGGCGTGGTTGCTGGCCTCCTGGGGGGGCAGGGGGCTGGCCAGGCGGGACACCTGGATCCACACGGCGTCGTACAGGTCCCGCTTGCGCGTGTTCACGGTGCAGGGCACGATCAGCGGCATGCCGAACAGACTGGGCCGGTTCTTCTGCGAGGACAGGAAGTAGAGCTCCGTCCGCATCTGCAGGAGGGAACGCGCGAGAGCGTGAGCGCAGCACGCGAAAACACGCAACAACACACTAAAACACACTAAAACACGCAACAACACACTAAAACACACTAAAACACACAACAACACACTAAAACACGCAACAACACACTAAAACACGCAAAACACGCAACAACACGCTAAAACACACTAAAACACGCAACAACACACTAAAACACGCAACAATACACTAAAACACACTAAAACACACAACAACACACTAAAACACACAACAACACACTAAAACACGCAACAACACACTAAAACACGCAAAAACACGCAACAACACACTAAAACACACTGAAACACGCAACAACACACTAAAACACACTAAAACACGCAACAACACACTAAAACACACTAAAACATGCAACAACACACTAAAACACACTAAAACATGCAACAACACACTAAAACACGCGAAAACACGCAAGAGCGTGCGTACATCACACTGAGACAAACAAGAGCATCTATACAGCAGCTAAAACCCAAGAGAGTGAGAACGCACAATGTTCTTTCACAAATCACAGAAGTGTGGGAAGTCACAGACTGATGGACACAGTCTGCATGGCTCATAGTTTAATGGACGGTGCGTGGGGGGGATTTAAACAGCAACACACCCATCGTCAATCGACCTCTGCTCCTCCCCCGGGACCTTGCCTGCACCCCGCTCACGCCCCACCCACGTCCACGCCCCGCCCCTCTCACCATCTTCCTGTGCATGGCGATGATGTAGCCAATGAAGGGGTTGTCCTGGGTGGGCAGCACGTGCCCGTTGGGGAGGCCGTTGGCGAGGCTGCGCTCGGGCCCGCAGGGCACCCCCGCGTTTGGCACCCCGTTGGGTATCAGGCTGGGCCGCGCCGCCGTCCCGTTGGCGGCGATGCCCGCCGTTCCGTTCGCCAACGCTGGGGCATCTGGGCAAAAAACAGCCTGCATTATCCATCCAGACAAGAAACTACAACACCCAGCTATGAGCTGTGTCTCTCACACACACTGCAGTGTCTGCGTATCTCACACACACTGAGGCGTCTGTGTATCTTACACACTGCAGTATCTGTGTATCTTACACACAGTGTCTGTGTATCTCACACACACTGCGGTGTCTGCTTGTGTACTGTGTCTTTGTCCTCACTAAGGATCAAGTGTAAAACGTTGTTGCAGGAAGGCACAGCAGGGGGCGCTCTTACCAGTCTGCGTGGGAGAGGTGACCGATGTGGGCGACCCTGGCACAGGGATCTCGAACGCGCAGAGAAACCCGTTCACCGAGAGACGCACTTTCTGGTTGTCCAGCGGAAAGTTCTAGAGAGAAATCGCACACGCAACGCGCCATCAGCCTGGGCGAGGAAAGGTGTGTGAGTGCGTGTGCGGGTGTGGACAGGCGACGGGGTGTGCGTGTCCAGGTGAGGACAGGTGAGGGGCGCACCTTGATGTTGGAGGAGTGCACCTCGGCCAGGAGGATCTGCTCGGGCTTCAGGCCGCAGAGCTCGCTCAGCTGCCTCTTCAGACCCGTGTACTTCTCATCCATGTTCAGCCGCAGCCCGAACCGGACCGGCGTGGAGCCGTCCAGCTTAATCACTGCACACAGAACAGACACAGTATCACTGCACACAGCACTGACACAGCACTGACACAGTATCACTGCACACAGCACTGACACAGTATCACTGCACACAGCACTGACACAGTATCACTGCACACAGCACTGACACAGCATCACTGCACACAGCACTGACACAGCATCACTGCACACAGCACTGACACAGCATCACTGCACACAGCACAGACACGGCATCACTGCACACAGCACAGACACGGTATCACTGCACACAGCACAGACACGGTATCACTGCACACAGTACAGACACGGTATCACTGCACACAGTACAGACACAGAATCACTGCACACAGCACAGACACGGTATCACTGCACACAGCACAGACACGGTATCACTGCACACAGCACTGACACGGTATCACTGCACACAGCACTGACACGGTATCACTGCACACAGCACAGACACGGTATCACTGCACACAGCACAGACACGGTATCACTGCACACAGCACAGACACAGCACAGACACATTATCACTGCACACAGCACTGACACAGTATCACTGCACACAGCACAGACACAGTATCACTGCACACAGCACAGACACAGTATCACTGCACACAGCACAGACACAGCACAGACACATTATCACTGCACACAGTACAGACACAGTATCACTGCACACAGTACAGACACAGTATCACTGCACACAGTACAGCACAGACACAGTATCACTGCACACAGCACAGACACAGTATCACTGCACACAGCACTGACACAGTATCACTGCACACAGAACAGACACAGTATCACTGCACACAGCACAGACACAGTATCACTGCACACAGCACAGACACAGTATCACTGCACACAGCACAGACACAGTATCACTGCACACAGCACAGACACAGTATCACTGCACATAGCACAGACACAGCATCACTGCACACAGCACAGACACAGTATCACTGCACACAGCACAGACACAGTATCACTGCACACAGCACAGACACAGCATCACTGCACACAGCACAGACACAGTATCACTGCACACAGCACAGACACAGCACTGACAGTATCACTGCACACAGCACAGACACATTATCACTGCACACAGCACAGACACAGTATCACTGCACACAGCACAGACACATCATCACTGCACACAGCACAGACTCTGTATCACTGCACACAGCACTGACACAGCACTGACACAGTATCACTGCACACAGCACAGACACAGTATCACTGCACACAGCACAGACTCAGTATCACTGCACACAGCACTGACACAGCACTGACACAGTATCACTGCACACAGCACAGACACATTATCACTGCACACAGCACAGACACAGTATCACTGCACACAGCACAGACACATCATCACTGCACACAGCACAGACTCTGTATCACTGCACACAGCACTGACACAGCACTGACACAGTATCACTGCACACAGCACAGACACAGTATCACTGCACACAGAACAGACACAGTATCACTGCAAACAGTACAGACACAGTATCACTGCACACAGCACAGACACAGTATCACTGCACACAGCACAGACACAGTATCACTGCAAACAGTACAGACACAGTATCACTGCAAACAGCACTGACACGGGTATCAGTGCACACAGCACAGACAGTATCACTGCACACAGCATGGACACACATTTATACCTGTACCTGTAGTCAGGTATGGAAAGTGAGGGGAGGGTACCTGTGATCTCCAGGTGCATGGAGCTGTCCATGGGCAGGGGCAGGGACAGGAAGTTGAAGGGGTCGAAGCGCGCGCTGATGTGGCCGCAGGTCTTGCACTTCACCTGGGACTTGAGCTGCCCGTGGAACAGGTCCACCACGATGGAGCGGTTCCTCCTCAGGTGGTTATCCCAAGCCTGCAGGGGGGAAGCGCACAACACACAGATCCATATCAACTACAACTCCCACAATGCTCTGCTCTGACCACCCACACACAAGACAGGAGCTGACCTCCGAGGCCACCTCCCAGTCGGGCCGGCCGTCGCTGTCCTTCAGCTCCACGTAGGGCTTCTCGTGGACGCGGTTGAGGTCCTCGTGGAGGCCGTCCAGCAGGAATGCCAGCAGCTCCTGCGAGTCCTGCTGCTGGAAGCCGTTGAACCGCGGCGCGTACTTCGCTATCGTCCACTGCAGAGTGAACAGCCAGAGAGAGGCAGAGCCAATGACTTTCCCTCCTGACATCTGAGCCAGACCCAAGTCAAATACGTATTTGTTTTGGATTCAAATACTTTTCTGTGCTCTATTGATCTTGCCTGGTGTAACTGAGCCTGCCAATATGACCAGAAGGCGGGGTCTGCAATTGTTGAGGGTATTTCATTGGTTCCGATACACCAGACAAGATCAGTAAAGCGTAGAAAAATATTTGAATCCAAAACAAATACGTATTTGACCCAGGTCTGATTTGAGCTCACAGTTCAGTTTATAAAGCTGAACACAAACTGGAAACAACCTACCTGTAATACTGTGGCTTATGTTTATAGTTACAGTATCTATATAGCTGACAGATCTGGGTAAGGTACCATGGTATATGTACAACAACAGTGTCCCGATTAGGATTTTAACCTGCAGTACTCTGGTTATTAATCTACTGCCTCAACTACTGCAGCGCTGCAGTGCTCTCCCGTTGCATTGTGGGATGGTGTCGCTAAGGTTACCCTGAGCTTCAGGGGGGCGATGTTCTTCTGCGTGCCGCTCCACAGCTCCTGCACCAGGTCGCCGTAGCACTTGGCCATGTGACCTCGCATGCCGATGGGATTGGTCCTGGGACAGAAACGAAAACACAGACCGCTTAACCCCCCCGACTCCTCCGACCGAGGCGGCAGCTCTTTTTAGAAACACACAATTTTTTAAAACGCGGCAATAATGTATTGTACCTCTGTATTAAAGGTAATGTGAGGAGGGAGAAGATTCACCAACAAAAAAAAAAGCTATGTTATCAGTGACTTGCTGATTTGAACCAATCAACCTCTTTCGTTAGGAAAAGCAAATCTTCTGACAGGCTAAAATAGCATGACTTGCTACTGCAGAGAGGAAACGGAACACAGCAGGCCAGGGAGCAATGGGGCCTCCAGTCCAGAGGGGGCGCTGCCACGCACCTGTTGAGCTCGAACAGGTGTCTCCCTGAGATGAAGTACTCGGTCAGAGGCTTGGTGTTGCTGACGCACTGGATGCTGGAGTTCATGAAGCAGGTGTTCCCCAGGTTGCTGAGTCCGGTGGCTCCCTTCTCCGTGGGGACTGCAGGAAGAGACCAGAGGGCTCCGTTACCCAGCATCCCACACCGCGCTCACGCCGCCCGACGCTCCGCACAGGAACAACACAAACCCAACACGAACCCAACGAGCAGAGGCTTCACACCTTTGTGTCGGTCCATTTTGTTCGCGATGAAGCACATCTCTTCCGGCCAGCTCATGTCTTTATTTCGAACTGGAAGGGAGGAGAAAAAAAAAACAACTTCCTTTTCAAAAATCGTTTTTTTAATAAAATGAAAAACGGAGAGATTAAGCATTTAGAAACGACACTGTAGAGAGTAACGTGGTGAGCACCTTCTATCACCAAGTGCTGCTCGTCCTGAATTTTCAGGCTTTCCAGCGTGTGGTCCTCGTCGTCCAGCAGGGTCAGGTAATTCTGAAAATAAAAATAAAAAGTGAAAATGAGTCATGCCCCGAGTCCCACTTGGAACCTAACCCACAGCCCCGCAGGGGAGACGCCACCCCCACAGGCCCACCCTGAGACGCCACCCCCATAGCCCCGCCCCCCACAGCCCCGCCCTGAGACGCAACCCCACAGCCCCACCCCCTACAGCCCCGCCCTGAGACGCCACCCCCACAGCCCCGCCCCCCACAGCCCTGCCCTGAGACGCCACCCCCACAGCCCCGCCCCCCACAGCCCTGCCCTGAGACGCCACCCCCACAGCCCCGCCCCCCACAGCCCCGCCCTGAGGCCCCACCTCTCCGTTGTAGAGCCACAGCCGCATGTCCTCCTCCTTGATGCGCAGCCGCTGGGACAGATACTCGTGGATGTCCTTGATGGTGGCCATCCTGCTGAAGCAGCCGGTGTAGGCCAGCACCCGCTTCAGCGGCGCGTTAGGGGACGGGACGTTGCCTGCAGGGGGCAGCGTTGCACACTTACACAAACACACTCTCAAACTCCCAAACACATGAAGAGTACCAACCGCCCAATCGACCGGCTCTGAGGACGGGGCGCCTGTAATAACCGACCCAACGTCATTCCGTCCAATCGACTCCAGTCTTTATAGCCTGCATCGCAATGTATTGTGGTGGCCTCTTGAAGACCAGAACTTTACAAAAAGACCACAGACCACATTCCAAATTAAAAGTAAAAAATATAAGGAGATGGCGCATTGAGTTGACGGTGAATATAAGGCTGGACCGACTGCAGTTGCCATCCAGCTAAGTTCTGTACTGAGCCAGGAAATACTCGGAAAGGGGGTCTATATGTTTTTATTTAGTATATCAGTGCAACGCACAAAACAAAGAATAATAAAGTGAGTGTTTTAAGTGTACTGACGTAACTGATTGTATACATTATGGCTGTGGGTTTCATGCTTTCCCCTAGGTGCTGACAATTTTTACTATACACACAAACAAACGCGTGCGCACACACACACACGCGCGTACATGCGTGTACACACAAATACACACGCATATAAATGTGCACACACACACACACAGGGTAGGACAGGCAATACATGCTCTGCAGACTAGTACAGGTAAAATCTTTCACTGACAAAACTGAGAAGCAACAAAAAAAATACACAGCAAATATATCACTGATTCCAGGCAAATATTAAATCACTTGTCTGGCTTCACAAAGGCACAGAAACGCAGAGGTAATTGGGCAGATTTTCCAGCAGTGCACACCACGGGCACAGTTCTGTCTAAATCAACAGTGAGGATTAGTTGTAAGGTAGCAGCAAGAAACCCAGGCGATTAGATAAAAATATTAGAGCGCAAAAGATTAAACAAATATGATTACGCAAATCACAAAAATCAACTTCTGTCTTTCTCAAACAAAAAGCCACTGGTTAATAATTACAGATATGTGGCTAGTATCCAAGCGATTTTACGTGATTTTAAATACTGAATGATCTTCATATTTCAATTTAGAGAATAAAAAAACAGTGCACAACACCCAGTTCCGTGCAAGTGACATGGTTGGCATGGCGGCAGTGTTGCTAGGCGACAGGTCACTAGGCGCGTGACAGGTCACCCTTTGTACCAAGGGGCTGCCCACGGCCGGGGCAGCGTCGTAAAGGGACCTGCTGTTCCCGGTCCAGCCAATCAGATCCTCAGATCCGCCAATCGGGCCTGTGCAGCACTCTACCCAGACCAGGTCCTCCAATCAGGCCAGCTCGTCATTCTGCCAGAGATCTGATCGTCCAATCAAACGAGTGGAGCGCCACACGCTGCACTGCACCGCGCCAGCCCTGAGGGTTAGTGAGTTATAGAGCAGACTCCGAACCCCGACTGAACCCCGCATGCTTCGCCACGCCACACAAGCCGGTGTTATCGCGAAACCACGCCCACATTTGACCCCCCACAGAGAGCACTCTGCAGACAGACATGGGAGTTGTGCAATCGAATTTGGCCTCATTGTTAGTCGAGCACCGCAGCGTGGCCCGATTGGGTTAGGAGCACCGGTCACGCCCCCTCCTTCTTGCTGCAGGCTTACGTTACCTCTGGGTAAATGGTGAGGGAACATTCTCAGGCTGGTCATACCCATATTCACCCAGATGTTGGACTGGGGGGTGCGGGAGGCCGGCTGTTGCCGTAGGAACAGCAGGTAGCGGGGAAACAGCTCCAACTCGGGGGTACCCGTCTTAGTCTGCCTGATCACCTGGAGGCGGGGCGAGAGGAGGACACATCCAATCAATGCTGAGAGAAGGCGTGGAGAGAGCCAATCAGAACAGAGTCAGTACGCTACTGCCACACACGCATGCGTGCACACACATATGGGTTCCTCCAGCAGACTGCTGTAGTTATGTTGTTGTTGCTGGGATACGTACCGGACGGGGCAGGCTCAGGTTGGCTCCGTACCAGTGATATAGCGCCCTCCACACTGGTTCTGGCACCGTCTCAAAGTCCCGGGCCGGGAGAAGGTTCTGGGTTCGCCTGAGTCTCCCGCCCTCCATGGTCAACGTGGGGGCCTGTAGGGGGGGTGGGGCAATATTAAAAACAGCAGCCAGCACCTCTCCACCTGCTCCCAACCCCAAGCATCAGGCAGGAGATGGACAAAGCCACTGAACTACATTACCCACAGTGCCGCAGGGGCACAGTGGAACAGCATCAGTCACACTACTGCCCAGTAAGAACTCTCACAAGAACTGCTGTCCAATGAACACAAACACATGCGCAGGCAGAACTCTCTCTCTCTCTCTCTCTCTCACACACACACACACACACACACACACACAAGCACACAAACACACATGCGCTCACATGCACGTGACACGCTTGTGACACGCGTGTGCTTGTGTAATGTAATGTGTGCGAGCGCGCACCTTCATGGGCTCCGGGGTGACCAGGGGCTGGTTGTCGATGGCCCCCGGCCTCTGTGCTGCCAGCAGGGGCAGGATGTTCCCGTTGGGCCCGGAGAAGCACTGGCTGTCGGAGCTGTGTGTGTGCGACCGCGGGAAGCAGTCTGTCACTGGAGAACTGGGCCCGTTCTGACCTGCAGAGCAGGGCGGCCATTTAATACAGACATAATGAAGCAGCCTGTACCACTGCATGCACACACACACACACACACACACACACACTGACACACACACATACACTCACTCACTCACACACCCATACACTCACTCACTCACTCATACACACACACACCCACACACACACATACACACACACTCACTCATACACACACACACACACACACACACACATACACTCACTCACTCACACACCCATACACTCACTCTCATACACACACACACACCCACACACACTCACTCACTCACTCACTCACTCACTCACTCACTCACTCACTCACTCACTCACTCACTCACTCACTCACTCTCACACACACACACCCACACACACTCACTCACTCACTCACTCACTCACTCACTCACTCACTCACTCACTCACTCACTCACTCACTCACTCACTCACTCACTCACTCACTCACTCACTCACTCACTCACTCACGCACACACATACACTCACCATCCATTTCCGTAACATTTTAGGCATATAGCAAATGCTCTTATGCAGACAAACTTACACAGCTCTTCCTCTCTGTTCTTCTCGCATGCTCTCTCTCTCTGTCTCTCTCTCTCTCTCTCACTCTCTCTCTCCCTCTCTCTCTCTCTCTGTCTCTCTCTCTCTCTCTCTCTCTCGCTCGCTCGCTCTCTCTCTCCCTGAACTCACTGCTGTTGTTCTCGGAGGCCTCTGACGAGCTGGAGACGCTGTCACAGAGCTTCTCCTCCGACGCGCTGTAGGAGTTGGGGAGGCCGACCCGGTCCGATGTCGGGGTCACGGTCGTCCTCCAATGCTGGCCCCGCCCGGCGCCGAGGACGGGCGGCTGGTCCCCCACGACAGGCCGGTTATCCTGGGAACGACACGAGTGAGCCACTCCCACTGGGAAAACCAGCCAATCAGAAGGAAGGGGCACTTGATAAGCAGCTCCACTCACGTATCGGACGTAGTCCTTCCACTGCTGCCACCACTGCATGGAGATGAGGAACCAGTTCTGCCCCGGCTGGAGACCATGCCTGCTCTCCCTCTCCAGCCAACCCCTGCGCAGCGCGGAAACCGCCAAAATCAGGCTCCGCCCCACCTGCACATCTCACCAATCACGTGACTAACCCCCACCCCCATCTGCACATCTCACCAAATGCATGACTGACCCCCACCGCATCTTCACATCTCACCAATCACACGATCAAGCCCTGCCCCAACTGCACATCTCACCAATCACATGATCAAGCCCCACCCCATTTGTACATCTCACCAATCACACACCAGTCTCTGCCTGTATCTCTGCATCACATGCAGTAGTACATAATGCTACATACCTACTCTCCCTGATGCGGTCATGCCCCGCCCCCCTGCCTGCAGCACTGTCATGCCCCGCCCCCTCACTGCAGGCTCCCTATCAGCGACTCAGAGGGGGGAGGGACTGACTTACCTGATAATCTGCCCCTCCTCCTCGGGCGTGGCTGGCCGCAACCCAAGGACGATGTGACACACCTGCGGAGACACACCAGCACACTGAGACACAAATGTGCACAGTACACTCACCACCACAGCACAGACCACAAGCATGCATGCACACACACACACACACACAGGTACACAGACACACACACACACTTACCCTCCCCTTCCCACACAAACCTGAAAGAGCAGATTGAGAAACTCATTGGCAAGAGCACTCTGTACACTCCAGATCTGGTAATCCTCCAGAGTTAAGTGCCCCAGCTGAAAAAAACAAACACATTACACACGTCAGTGTAAGTGTCTGAACAAATCATCAGCGAATGGAAAAAATATAATGCAGACCTCCCACGCCCACCTTGGTGGTGTCATGCATCTTCAGAATGTCGTCCACAATGTCTGACACACTGGCATGCAGTTCCTGAAAGAGAAACAAAGATAAAACGCACTGAAATGAAAGTTTCACATTACATTACATTGCATTACAGGCATTTAGCAGATGCTCTTATCCAGAGCGACTTACACAACTTTTTACATAGCACTTTACATTGTATCCATTTATACAGCTGGATATATACTGAAGCAATGCAGGTTAAGTACCTTGCTCAAGGGTACAACGGCAGTGTCCTTACCCGGGAATCGAACCTGCAACCTTTCGGTTACAAGCGCAGTTCCTTACCCACTGTGCCACACTCCGTTTCCTTCACAGAACAGTGCGCTAAAATGAGCGCCTTCCGCTATGAGGATCCGCTAACACTGCTAGCATTTTACTGAATGTGCCCAGAAGAGCTTCACTCAACATCTGGGATCTCATTTCCACCTCTTTGGTGATAACTACATTACCACAAGCCAAAAAGCAGGCTGACCACGGAATTCCAAAGCAATAACACTGCAGTTTCCCATAGCAACAACAGAAGCGCACTGCCACTCAAGAAATCGGAAACACCACTGCTCAGTATGGACCTGATGCATTAAATTATCCCTTACAACAAAGCAGTACATAAAAGTTCATTTTTTAAAGGATACTTAAGTTCTTCAAGTTTATTTGTAAGTATATTAAGCACTTTGTAAAAGTGTATGCTTTTTTGTCCTAGAATGAATCATTTAAATGGAATTTTAAATGGAATGTAATTCTAAACTTCCATTTAACTCTCAGTTCACTTTTCAAAGGCTAGGTGAAAGCTAAATTTTCAACATTTTAAGTAAAGTACATAGGTTTAAGCACTTTCAGCATACTTTACTTGTAATTGAACTGATAAAACAAAGCAAGTGAAATTAACTTTTCAAGATAGCCAAGTGTGTCATGGCAACCTAATGCTACTTCCAGTGGTCATTGGCTTCATGACTATTGTACATAATTTAAATCTAATTTTAAACATGTATTTAAGTTGATAAAAACAGAAGTCTGCTCTACAGGTGCTATAATTGTCAACCATGGTATTTCAGCAAAATGAGGAAGGGTCCTCATAAAGGAGATATAGTGTAATTATTTACTGTTTTTTTTTTTTTTTTTTACACTTTTTTTGAAGAAAATAATGGATTTGGAGACAAAAATGCACTTCATGACTTTTACCTATGTACTAACAGCATAATACACCAAAGACTGAAGCATAAAAACTCTTCAAAGGATTTGAGCAAAGGTACAAACTTTTTCATTTGTTTTTATTTTTTAAACCAACCAGATTTCCACTGTGGCCATATTTGCTACATGAGAAAATGTATTTGGCCGAGTGTACTTTTAGTACTTTGATTAGGCCTTTATGTAATTCGTACTTCAAGTACTGAACTCGAAGGTTACTTCTGTAAACTAAAATAAAAGTATATTAACCGGTATTCATTTCTTAAAGAGTCTACTTTAAACATGTATTTTAAACTGAGTTTACTTCTGCAAAGTGAACTACAAAAATACACTACCTGGGATCTAGTTAATAAAAAGTGTACTGAAGGCATACGTTTTTTTAAGGGATTCTATTTACTGTGGTTTATTATGGAACTCTCATTTGACAGTTGACGTGCTTGAACTGCATTTCCAGGCGTTTGCTTTGCTTTTTCAAGTCCAAGCTTTCGTGCGCACGGGACACCTTGCGCGTGCACTCTGTGACAATGACAGACAGTGCAATACTGACGACTGATTCTGATGGATTCTGACGAAATACTCTGAAACGGTAAGCCGGTGTAACACTTTGTGAGAGAGTAATGTTCTTGTTTTAATGAATGTTTTACCTAATTTATATATTTTTTAGAATAGCCGTAACTTCATTATAATTGTTGGTTGACGTCTTAAAACATTAAGTTAATCGTTAAATTAAGGGTTAACACTTGTCAGATTCCCATCCTGGATGTATCGCTTGCTATCCAGAGTAAATTCAGGCACCAGTGGCAATCCTTAATTTTTTTACATTAAAATGGTATATTTGATACCTTTTCAAGATGTTTTTTTTGGTAGCAATATCGATTCAATGTGTTTCCGTTCTGCAACTGCTCTTCTATACACTATTTCCTACTGGTGGTGTCGAGTGTGATAATTCTGCAAGATATTCAAATATGATGACGCACTCACAGGGACTTGCATGCCGAATGTGAAGAAGCAAGTGCCTAAAATTTCATAAGCGTCTTTAAAATATGCTACCGCTAGAGTATGTTCTAAGAAAAATAGAGACAGGATGTGCTCCTAGTAGGTTAAAAGCTTCATTTCGAATGGAACTCCGGTATCACAAATCCACAAAAACAGAAAAATTAAGGATAGCCACTTAATTAACGGTAGCTAGCTAGGTAGATCAGCTTGTTTAATGTGAATTTCTGATTTTATATTGGCTACAAATAGCTAGCACCGAATAACAGTTTTTAATTGGCAGTAATCAGATCGAGAGCTAAGTTATTCCCAGATCAACGTATATTAATGTTGTGTCTTCTTGACACTGACAGAATTATGTTCATTTTCGCCAGTCGTCAGATGAGCATTTTATCCTCAGCGATTTAAGAAACACAGTGCTCCCTGGACCATACGCGCGATGAGCTCCAGGGGACAGAAGGGATACGGGAAACACCGAGCTTCATATTAATTCAGTCCAACAAACAGGAGCTACCCCAAGTCCACGTATACATTTTATATAAACAACTTAGAAAACTGCAGCATCATGAGAACGGCTGAGTTTCAGCAACCATGATGGTGTCAGTAACCCTTAAAGAATACACCCTGTCAGCAAATCGGAAAGAATACGTTGCCACAAGGCCCCTTGATGGAGGTGTGATTTCTAACAACTTGGAGAAAACAGAAAGCTGATAACATAACTGCGCTACACACAAATCAGAACACGAGGTAAACTGCTGCAGACACAGTTAGCCAATCAGCATCCACTGTCAGTTGCTAAACTGGGACATCTGCTTCTGAATTTAAACACGTTTACAAGAAGATAATTAGCCATACGAATGCAGCATATTTGCACTTCTGAGGGGCTTAATCATCCAAAATGACAACCAAGGGCCCTGGTTTCTAGCGAGAGACAAAATGACAGCAGCTGCACCGAGTGTCGGCTGAGCCCGTTGGCAGCCCTGTCGGAAACCAGACTGCTTTATTCTGCTTCAAAACCAACACAACAAAACCCCCACAAACGCTCCTATGCTCAGAGCAGGGAGATGTGACAACAAAAAATAAATAAATTCTGCATTATATCAGGTTTTTTTTTAAATTACAGATTGTGAGTTGAATATACACCCATTCCTGAATAGCTTGAGGAGAGAGAGATTTTTTGGGTAGGTCTTTGGGTGTGGCTTTGATCACTGTTGTGCAGCATTACTAGTGTTAAAACAAATAACGAATACAAAGCCCCAGAACCCACACTCCAGGCTAATTAGCATATTTAGCTGCAGTTCAGAACCTGCAGTGCAGGCTAATTAGCATGATTAGCTGCTGTTCAGAACCTGCACTCCAGGCTAATTAGCATATTTAGCTGCAGTTCAGAACCTGCAGTGCAGGCTAATTAGCATGATTAGCTGCTGTTCAGAACCTGCACTCAAGGCTAATTAGCATATTTAGCTGCAGTTCAGAACCTGCAGTGCAGGCTAATTAGCATGATTAGCTGCTGTTCAGAACCTGCACTCAAGGCTAATTAGCATATTTAGCTGCAGTTCAGAACCTGCAGTGCAGGCTAATTAGCATGATTAGCTGCTGTTCAGAACCTGCACTCAAGGCTAATTAGCATATTTAGCTGCAGTTCAGAACCTGCAGTGGAGGCTAATTAGCATGATTAGCTGCTGTTCAGAACCTGCATTAAAGGCTAATTAACATATTTGGCTGCTGTTCAAAACCTGCACTCAAGGCTAATTAGCATGTTTAGCTGCTGTTCAGAACCTGCAGTGAAGGCTAATTAGCATGTTTAGTTGCTGTTCAGAACCTGCACCGAAGGCTAATTAGCATGTTTAGCTGCTGTTCAGAACCTGCAGTGAAGGCTAATTAGCATGTTTAGCTGCTGTTCAGGTCCTGCACTGGAGGCTAATTAGCATGATTAGCCGCTGGCCAGCTGGGCACTCACAGGAAGGGAGTCTGTTCGGTTGTCTTTCCAGACCTCCAGCAGCGCCACGACCATGTCCCGAATCTCTGTCCGAGAGAGAGCCCCATCGCGGTCCACATCAAACACTTTGAAACAAACTGGGGAGGAAAGAGTCAGCGACCAGACGCTGGGTCAGTTTCAGAGATCATCTTCAGCTTAAACCGTGCGCACATACATGCACACGTAGCATGGCTCTCTCTACACAGGAAAGAAAACTGACATTAATGCCCCTATCTTAGCGTGTCAACAATATTTACACACAGATGGACAGTTAGACAGATAAATAAATCTCTGACCAAGCATTCTCAGAATGATATATTTTCTAAATCGTACCTTTACATCTATTTTTAAATCTTTAAAAGTCAAATATTTTAGGGCAACGTTTTTTTTTAAGGCTCTAGTAGAATTTGTGAGAGTATTAGGTGACCGATGTGAAAGCATTTGGAGAAGGCAGCTGCACGGTGCAGGTGCACGGCTGCCTGACAGCGGCGAAGGTCAGAGCTCTCGCGGACGACCCCTTACACTTCTGTCGCTCGGCGACGGGCCCGCGGCAGCTGGCCGACAGCCCGCAGGAGATCTCCTTAAAGTCGATGTGATTGTCCCGGTTCTCATCAAAGGCGTGGAACAGACCTGAGGGCAGGGAGAGCAAACAAAAAAAAAAACAAAACGCATCATTAACTCTGACCCGTGACTGCACAACCGACAGGGAGTGTGCACGTGCACGTGCATGTGCGTGTACATAGGTGGCAGTGTAACATAGTGTTTAGGGAGCTGGGCTTGTAACTCCAAGGTTGTAGGCCTGGCAGTGCAGTTCGCCCTTAAGCAAGGTAGTTAAACTGAATTGTTTCAGTAAATATCCAGCTGTGTAAATGGATTACATGTGCAAAGAATGTAGGTTGCTCTGATAAGAACATCTGCTGAATACCTAAAATGTTACGGATAATTGATGTGTGTGTGTTTATGTGTGGGTTTTTGTTTGTGTGTGTGAGTGCGTGCATGCGTTTGAGTGTGTGTGTGTGTGTGACAGTGTGTGTGCGTGTGTGTGGACGTTTGTGTGCGTGTGTGTATCTGTGCCTGCACATGTGTGTGTGTGCATGTATGTGTGCCTGTGTGTGTGTGCATGTGTATGTGTGCGTGTGTGAGTATGTGTGTGTGTGTCTGGCAGAAAGCCGAAAGTGCTGATTCCTGCAGTACCTTCGCTCAGGGACGTGTGGATGGGGGGAGACACCAGGGGGACGAACGTCTCCAAGTCAAAGCGGCCCGTCCCCGACTGAGCCTTCAGCAGCCAATAGCGCTTCTCCAAGTCGATGATGTCCGATTCTTCTACTGCAACACAAAACCACGTTCGCACGTACCGTTATAACGGAAAAGGCGGAAGGTTATTCTTCCACTTTTCCTGTGAATTTCAACTTCGCCATAAACCGGCTAAATATAGATATCATTTTTAAACTGGGTCATGAATAAATGCATAAATAAGAATGAGCATATTAATAGAGTGTCTCTCAGAGGCTGCTGCGGATCTTGGCGTGCAGTTGGACTGAGTCACTGAAGCCTGAACCGTGTGTGGTTTGCTCAGAGGTTGTGAGATGACAGGTCCCAGCAGCTGAAAAGGCTGATATCGTTTTTTATCTGGGATAAGATCTGTTAGGCTGCCAGCTAACGCTAATCGGGGATTAAACTAAGACGGAGCCTCTCCACTGTGACTCAGACTCACACCACAGCAGGGCGGAACTTAAGGGACCAAAACACCGTGATCACACACAGCACCAAAACACCGTCATCCCACACAGCACCAAAACACCGTCATCACACACAGCACCAAATCACCATCATCACACTGCACCAAAACACCGCCATCACATACAGCACCAAAACACCGCCATCACACAGCACCAAAACACCGTCATCACACACAGCACCAAAACACTGTCATCACACACAGCACCAAAACACCGTCATCACACACAGCACCAAAACACCGTCATCCCACACAGCACCAAAACACCGTCATCACACAGACCACCAAAACACCGTCATCACACACAGCACCAAAACACGGTGATCACACAGAGCACCAAAACACCGTCATCCCACACAGCACCAAAACACCGTCATCACAGAGAGCACCAAAACACCGTCATCACACAGCACCAAAACACCATCATCACACACAGCACCAAAACACCATCATCACACACAGCACCAAAACACCGTCATCACACACAGCACCAAAACACCGTCATCAAACACAGCACCAAAACACCGTGATCACACAGAGCACCAAAACACCGTCATCACATACAGCTCCAAAACATCGTCATCACATACAGCACCAAATCACCATCATCACACTGCACCAAAACACCGCCATCACATACAGCACCAAAACACCGCCATCACACAGCACCAAAACACCGTCATCACACACAGCACCAAAACACTGTCATCACACACAGCACCAAAACACCGTCATCACACACAGCACCAAAACACCGTCATCCCACACAGCACCAAAACACCGTCATCACACAGACCACCAAAACACCGTCATCACACACAGCACCAAAACACGGTGATCACACAGAGCACCAAAACACCGTCATCCCACACAGCACCAAAACACCGTCATCACAGAGAGCACCAAAACACCGTCATCACACAGCACCAAAACACCATCATCACACACAGCACCAAAACACCATCATCACACACAGCACCAAAACACCATCATCACATAATATTCACCACGCGCACATGATGTTCCCCAGTGCGGGCAGACACTGGCTATGTGGGCGCACACACAGGCCATGTGGGCACAGACACTGGTTATGTGGGCACAGACACAGGCCATGTGGGCACAGACACAGGCCATGTGGGCACAGACACAGGCTATGGCTGCACAGATACAGGCTATGTGGGCACAGATACAAGCCATGTGGGCACAGATACAGGCTATGTTGGCACAGATACAGGGTATGTGAGCAGAGATACAGGCTATGTGGGCACAGATACAGGCTATGCGGGCACAGATACAGGCCATGTGGGCACAGATACAAGCTATGTGGGCACAGATACAGGCTATGCGGGCACAGATACAGGCTATGTGGGCACATGGTGCTTTAAGCGGCACACAGACAGCAGCCTGCCGCAGATCCGGCTCCAGCAGACCGGGGCGGGGAAGGAGGCCTTGGTAACGACAGGAACGGGACCGCGCGCGCTCGTTATCTTTACTGCACACGGCAATTAGCGCGGCGACGAGACAGAGCGGCGGAAACGAGCAGCTCATCGGCGCGGGCTTCATTCAGGCCCTGGGAGCAGCACAGCCGCTGCTCACCCATTAAAACCGCTCCCTCCGCCACGGGATCAGCCCCCAATCCAATTTACCCAATCTCTCACTCCCTCCATCTCTCTCTCCCTTTCTCCCCAGGCCTCAAATTATTTGTCCTCTCGCCACTCAGCTCCCTCTCTCCCGAGACGTCTATTTCTCTCTCAAATAATCCCCTCTATCGCCCCCTCTCATTCTCCCTTTTCCCCAAAGCTTTAGATTGATATTGTTCTAAACTGGCATAGCTTTACAGTGCATAACTTTGTCAGGCAGGGCAGGAAACATATGATACAACAGCCTCAATAAATGAGACAACAAAGATAGTGAGCTCACTCTCCCTCCCCTCTCCCCCTTTCCCTTCTCCTCATTCTTCTCTCTCTCTCTCCCTCTCTCTCCCTCCCTCATCCCAAGGTGCATCTCCCTTGCGCTGCTTTAGTGCTGTTTAGCAGGAGCCAGGCTTAGCGTCGGCGCTGTGTGAAAGACAAGCCGAGAGAACACACAGCTGTCCCACACTGAGCCCTCGTTTTACCTGCCTGTCCGTCAGTCTTCTGCTAATCTGGCCCTCCGCTTTTTAAACCTCTCAGAGTCACAGACCAAGCACTGCGTACAGACCGAAAGAGCTACAGACCGAGCACTGCGTACAGACCGAAAGAGCTACAGACCGAGCACTGCGCACAGACCGAAAGAGCTACAGACCGAGCACTGCACACAGACCGAGCACTGCGTACAGACTGAAAGAGCCACAGACCGAGCACTGCGCACAGACCGAAAGAGCTACAGACCGAGCACTGCACACAGACCGAGCACTGCGTACAGACTGAAAGAGCCACAGACCGAGCACTGCACACAGACCGAACGAGCTACAGACCGAGCACTGCGTACAAACCGAAAGAGCTACAGACCGAGCACTGCGCACAGACCAAAAGAGCTACAGACCGAGCACTGCACACAGACCGAAAGAGCTACAGACCGAGCACTGCACACAGACCGAGCACTGCGTACAGACCGAAAGAGCTACAGACCGAGCACTGCACACAGACCAAAAGAGCTACAGACCGAGCACTGCACACAGACCGAAAGAGCTACAGACCGAGCACTGCACACAGCCCGAACGAGCTACAGACCGAGCACTGCACACAGACCGAGCACTGCGCACAGACCGAGCACTGCGCACAGACCGAAAGACATTCAGGATGTACACCACACACACAAAACACCTTCCACAGAGATGACAAACGCCAGAGATGCTGTATAATTTCTGTTTCTGAGGAATTTGTTTTTGTCCAAATGGAATGTAGAGCACATACCACTCAGCTTCTTGGCGATTCCCAGCTCTGAAAAGGTAACACATCTACTGACAGAGAACAGCTGGATATTATCTGTGATAGTTATGCACATCTGCTGACAGAGATCATCTGGATATTATTTGTGATAGTTATGCACATCTGCTGACAGAGATCATCTGGATATTATTTGTGATAGTTATGCACATCTACTGACAGAAAACAGCTGGATATTATCTGTGATAATTATGCACATCTACTGACAGAGAACAGCTGGGTAATAGCTGTGATAGTTATGCACATCTACTGACAGAGAACAGCTGGATATTATCTGTGATAGTTGTGCACATCTACTGACAGAAAACAGCTGGATATAATCTGTGATAATTATGCACATCTACTGACAGAGAACAGCTGGGTAATAGCTGTGATATTTATGCACATCTACTGACAGAGAACAGCTGGATATTATCGGTGATAGTTATGCACACCTACTGACAGAGAACAGCTGGATATTATCTGTGATATTTATGCACATCTACCGACAGAGAACAGCTGGATATTATCTGTGATAATTATGCATATCTACTGACAGAGAACAGCTGGATATATATGATATTTATCCACATCTACTGACAAAGAACAGCTGGATAGTTATGCACATCTACTGACAGAGAACAGCTGGATATTATCTGTGACAGTTCAGAGTTTTGAGCAGGAAAATGCAGTGAGCTCCTAAATCACACCGTTCACCCACACAGTGTAAATTAAATCATACCGTTCACCCTCACAGTGTAAATTAAATCATACCGTTCACCCTCACAGTGTAAATTAAATAACAACATTCTCCCTCACAGTGTAAGTTAATTCACACTATCCAGCTGAACACAGACCAGATATTACAGACCACATACTGCACCTCAGATCAAAGACCTAAACCTGAACACAGGATACACTACATCCCACATCCCATGTACACAAACATGCACAGGCACACACACACACACACACACCATACACACCACACACACACATACATGAAAACAGACATACACACACACACACCTGGAGGCTGAACCCACCTAAAGGAGCAACTCTGTCAGAGTGACAGCAGAAGAGCCATACCATATTCCACCAGTCATTGGCAGACGGCCGCAGCCACAGGCGGCCTGTAGCATAGCAACCTGCAGGCAGGCCCGGTTCAGATCTGCAGCCAGGCCGGTTCAGAACATGTCCGTTAAAATCAGCGCCTGTACCATAGCAACCTGCAGCCAGGCCGGTTCAGAACATATCCGCTAAAATCGCCACCTGCAACCGAGCTCCACTGCTCTCTCCCATCATCCCACTCAACCAGCTGCATTCGCTGGCCCACAGGTAATCCAGCTCCCCTGGAGCAACCTGCTTCTGAGCAGGGACACTGAGGGGCTTCCGAGTTCACACACACACATACACACACACACACACACACTTTCTCACACAGCCACAGAGCTCTCACAGAGTTAAGAGGATAATCAGGGAAAGGCAACAGATTACTTGCTTTCTCTGGGTCTTTGCTCTGATTGGCCAAGGCACAGGCCCTGAAAAAGATCTTCCCAGCTCTGTCTTTGATTGACAGATAGTCTAAATTTACCTGGGCTTGCAGTGTACATTCGCATAACCAGTTTCTTGCCGCTTGCCTTGCGAAGGTTGAGCAGGGTGTGTGGTCTCTGTGCACTCTGTGTCAACAGCACAGCCTGAAACACAGCTGTTTCTAGTACAGCACAGCCTGAAACACAGCTGTAACTGCAGCACAGCCTGAAACACAGCTGTAACTACAGCACAGCCTGAAACACAGCTGTAACTGCAGCACAGCCTGAAACACAGCTGTTTCTAGTACAGCACAGCCTGAAACACAGCTTTATCTACAGCACAGCCTGAAACACAGCTGTTTCTGGCCCCCGCCCACATCCACTTTCAGTCTCATCTCCAAAAACGCACTTTTGATTAACCCCAAGGATCGGGTATCAGGAATCGGACTGACAGGGAAGGCACCCGGGTCTCGGGGGACCCCGTCTGCATTGGCACGGAGACGCGCGCGGGGGTTCACAGTCCTAATGCACACTGACAGCATCCGTGACGGGCGCCCGAACAGAGATTAAATACGACACTGCATGAGCCGCACGCATCCACTTTCCATTCAAATGAGCCCCGCTATCTGCACTGACAGCACTGTGACAATTCACCATCTGCACAGGATCACTGCAGACACACCCCACGCATATGCACATACAGTACCCAGTACACACCCCACGCGTATGTACATACTCATACACACACACACCCCACGCGTATGTACATACAGCACTCAGTACACACCCCACGCATATGTACATACAGTACTCAGTACACACCCCACGCGTATGCACATACAGTACCCAGTACACACACACACCCCACGCATATGTACATACAGTACCCAGTACACACACACACCCCACGCATATGTACATACAATACTCAGTACACACACACACCCCACGCATATGTACATACAGTACTCAGTACACACCCCACGCGTATGTACATACAGTACTCAGTACACACCCACACCCCACACATACGTACCTACTCAGTACACACACACACCCCACGCGTATGTACATACAGTACTCAGTACACACCCACACCCCACGCATATGTACATACAGCACTCAGTACACACACACACCCCACGCATATGTACATACAGTACTCAGTACACACCCCACGCATATGTACATACAGTACCCAGTACACACACACACCCCACGCGTATGTACATACAGTACTCAGTACACACCCCTCGCATATGTACATACAGTACCCAGTACACACACCCCACGCATACGTACATACAGTACCCAGTACACACACACCCCACGCATACGTACATACACTACCCAGTACACACACACACCCCACGCATATGTACATACAGTACTCAGTACACACCCCACGCGTATGTACATACAGTACCCAGTAAACACACACCCCACGCGTACGTACATACTCATACACACACACACACCCCACGCATATGTACATACAGTACTCAGTACACACCGCACGCATATGTACATACAGTACCCAGTACACACACACCGCACGCATATGTACATACAGTACCCAGTACACACACACCCCACGCATATGTACATACAGTACTCAGTACACACCGCACGCATATGTACATACAGTACCCAGTACACACACACCCCACGCATATGTACATACAGTACTCAGTACACACACACCCCACGCATATGTACATACAGTACCCAGTACACACACACCCCACGCATATGTACATACAGCACCCAGTACACGCACACCCCACGCATATGCACATACAGTACCCAGTACACACACATACCCCACGCATATGTACATACAGTACTCATACACACACACCCCACGCATATGTACATACAGTACCCAGTACACACACACACCCCACGCATATGTACATACAGTACTCATACACACACACCCCACGCATATGTACATACTCAGTACACACACAGCCCACGCATATGTACATACAGTACCCAGTACACACACACACCCCATGCGTATGTACATACAGTACCCAGTACACACACACACCCCACGCGTATGTACATACTCAATACACACACAGCCTATACGTATACAGTACTCAGTATCATTACGAGGGTCACCATTTTCTCTAAAGCACAAGACCCACAGAGGGATTTAAACATGCAGATGTCAATATCCTTGTGGGATCCCCACAGGCACTGGATTAGTCAAGTGAATTAATCACCCTACTAATCATACAATCACCGATTAATTGTGGCTGCCTTAAAGCAATATGTTTTCCTAATAAAAGAAGAGGAAGGTACGTAAACAGGAATGTAATGTCAAGCAACAGCAAAAAAAAGTCTGAGCAACAGACTGCACCAATATCCACCTTGCACAGTGCACACAGATTCAATACGTTCTGTGCAGTTTGCAATTTATCCATACACACACACACACACAAAACAATAGGCTAGATTGATATTTGCAATGAAAAACATCAATTACAGTCTTGTATAGAGAACAAGAGGGAATCTGCCAGCGGGGTAACAGAGTATTGAGCAGCAGTCAAACATTAGCCACAATCTGACCGATGCATTTTTACTGCAAACATTCACCTAGAATCTAGATAAGCGCAAATTATGAGCACTTCACAATAAGCATATAATCACTGGCAGGCTATTCCCCACTTCAGCAGAGTTATGTGCCAGAGGCTGCCGATGCACATTAGGAACAAATAAAGGCACTAGATAGGTCTGCTGACAGCATGTCTATGGTCAGAGACAGTCACATATAAAGGAACTAGATAGGTACACTGACAGCACGTCTATGGTCAGAGAGTCACATATAAAGGAACTAGATAGGTCTGCTGACAGCACGTCTATGGTCAGAGACAGTCACATATAAAGGAACTAGATAGGTCTGCTGACAGCACGTCTATGGTCAGAGACAGTCACATATAAAGGAACCAGATAAGTGGGCTGGCAGCATGTCTACAGTCAGGGACAGTCACATATAAAGGAACTAGATAGGTACACTGACAGCATGTCTATGGTCAGAGACAGTGACATATAAAGGAACTAGATAGGTACACTGACAGCATGTCTATGGTCAGAGACAGTGACATATAAAGGAACTAGATAGGTACACTGACAGCATGTCTATGGTCAGAGACAGTGACATATAAAGGAACTAGATAGGTACACTGACAGCATGTCTATGGTCAGAGGCAGTGACATATAAAGGAACTAGATAGGCACACTGACAGCATGTCTATGGTCAGAGACAGTCACATACAAAGGAACCAGATAAGTGGGCTGGCAGCACATCTATGGTCAGAGACAGTCATCAGGTGGCACAGGCAGTCATGTTTTGCACATTTTATTTGTTCAGCGAGGAGAACGAAGCGCATCAGATCCGAAAGCCCTCCCTCACACGTTGCACCTCTCCGCTGTGAATTAGTGATCAGCCGCAGACGGTGTGGAGAAATTCCTGTTGGACTTTGAAGTGGATTTCCACGATGCGCCCGCATTCCTCTACGATAACGCGCTAATTAACGCACTGAAGGGACACGAAGGAAACCCTACAGCTTGAAGCCAAACGGCGGCCATTTTACCCCAGCGATCCCCTCGTCGCGGCACAGCCGAGTAGCACTGCACCAAGCCGTTTCCCCAGAGCGGACAGACTCGTGAGAGGCATTAAAGCAGGGTTTCAAGCATTGTGCGAGCAGAAAGTTGTGCCGCATAGTGCTTTTTAAAAAGGGCAATAAAAGAGCAAGGTTCAGACCAACCGATAAACCCCCCTCCTGAGCCAGCCAATCAGAGATGCTGTTAGGATTCTGGGGCGCGGTAAAGATCACAGCACCTGGAGTTCTGCTCCATGCCAGTGGGCCTGGACCCAACACTGCTGTGCTGCCGCTGCTCGGGAAAGTGTGGAGCAACCCGGGTCTCTGTGGCAGCCCGTTTGAGCACGTGGAATATTACAAGTAAAATGTACAGCAAGACCCAACAAAACTGGACTCAACAAAACTCCATCTGAACTCCACTTCTGGAGTTGTTTTTCTGAACTAGTCAACGACAAATTATCTGCATGACAATACAGAAAAATATTGAAATATTTCTGTTCCAACATCTCTGTCAATGCAGAAAGATGGATGCAGAAGAAGTTTACTTATTCATATCATTAACCCTACCCCTAACCCTCCGATCACTGCGATGACATCAGAGACACCCATCTGCTTGGACAGGGAGCACTGTTCCCCTGTTGGGGGGGAGACGTACCTCACCTGCTTCACGCTACCCTGACCCCAATTTACCCACAAACGCAGAGAACACACAGCACAAGGCAGGCCTCACAGAATCTGCTCACACACACACATTATGGGGACAGCAACAGTCCGTACACTGCCACTCGAGTGCCGGATTCTTCACTTTATTATCATTGCTTTATTATCACAGCCTTATCATTGATGTGCCCTGTTCCCAAACCTGTCCTTCCCGTGCTTTGTTAGGGGCATAACTGGGAGAGGGAGAGTTCACTCTCCGACCCTCCGACGCTGTGACTCATACACTGGTGCATTGTGGGATGGGGGGGGGGGGGGACTCACAGTGCGTGACCCCGGCCAGGGTCTGGTAGAAAGTGGGCGTGTCACTGTCGTCGGTCAGCGTGACGCACACCCCTCCGGACAGGAGCCAGCGGGAGAAGGTGAAGGCCTCTTTGTTCTGCAGGAGCCAGTTCTTGAACTTCTCGTAATTAACCTTCTCTCCCTGTGCAAAGGGGAAAACACACCACTTGAGCATAATCAGTTACATGCTGTTATATCGCTAACATAGCCAAACCGACTACTGATATGCCCAAACCGATTACTGATATGCCCAAATCGATTACTAATATGACCAGGAGCGATTAGCTACTGCAGTAACTAAACCAGTCACTGATAGAACCAAACCAATTTTTCTGCAATACCTAAACCAATTACTGACAAAACCAGATCAATTACTAATATAATCAAACCAAGGTCTCACATTGAAAAGTTCAATACCTGATGAACATGTTGTTAACATATAGCTCTATAAACAGATCAATATAATAAAATCAGTGAGTGATATCAAGTTCATTTTGTTGTGGAAATACACATTTATGAATAAATGTGACCCGTGTTACAGAGGTAAAGAATAACAACCGCTTTCTCCCTGGTCCCCTGAAACTGGAGCAGAGTCGAGAGGGAATATTGGTCAGAAACACCTTCTGTGTACAGTTTGGGTTTTAAATTGCACTATTAACTGAATGGCTGGTTCTGTATTTGCCAAAACCCACCGCTATAATCTACATTCCGGTAAGCTGAAGGGAAACTTTAATTTTGTGTCACACACAACGGACAGTGAAGTCAGGAGTTGTGTTCTAGATTAAACGGCTCGCTTGGCCGTCCACCGCCCACAAAGGCCAATGTTCGCGTTTCCGTTTTGGCAGCTTATAAATAGAAAAGCGGGGGGGCGTCACGAGAGCAGTAAGATACGCACCCCCCCCCCCCCCCCCCCCGCTGTTTATCAGAAGCGGCCGATAAAAATAGAAAGTGACCCCCTGAAAGTGTGCGCTAACCCGCTGGAGCACAGATCCGGTTTACTGCTGCAAATCCGCAGCTAATCCAACTAGCGGGAAATCCCGTCATCTAAGCAGGCTACATGAGATCGTCAAATGACACTTTCAAAAAAAGTTTGGATTGCCCTCGATATCAGATTTTAAGCAGTACGGCGGCCCTTCTGTGCAGGGATTAGAAGGGATTGTGTTCAGTGTGCCATCGATTTGTTCTCTGTGGAAATGGAAATTCTGTTGCAGAAAATAACGAACCCATTTGTGTTACAGCTAATGTGAGTGGATTCTTTAGTGGCGCCCTCTAGTGGCACAAGGCAGGCAGGAGCTCAGTCCCTCAGTCTTTCCGAGCACGGGGCCGGCTTTAGATCCTGTTATCTGCCGAGTGGCCTGCGTGCCTTAAGCCCTGATTGCGCGAGGACACTCGGTGATGTCAGCAGAGGGGATAAGGCGGGGATCAGCTGACCTCGGTGAAGCACTTCCTGAGAGAGGGCGGGACTTCCCCGTCCACGCCGTGCAGCGTGCTCTCCATGTCCTCCCGCGTGGCGTAGCTGCCCGACTCGCTGGCGAACAGGCTGAAGATGTCTGCCATGACAGGGGGAAACAGCACACTGTTAACCTTTAACCTCCAAAATCACTGACCAATCACACTGGAGTGGAGTTAACCTCTGGCCTCTCTGAGCTATCATAAGACGCTGGAGTTAACCTTTGACCTCTAACATCACTAGCCTCAGCACACACTGCCAAAGCAGTCACTGTCCTTTGATACTAATTTAATGTACGTGATCATGCTGTGGTTACGAGACAGTATGTCTTATTTGAGAGCTGAAACTTTGCTCCCTGGACTGTGCAGCTGCTTTACAGCTGAAACTGCGCTCCCTGGGCTGTGTTTAGAGACGCAAAACTGAGCTTTATGTGAAGAGGGAATACAGGAAGCCCAGAAACAAAACCCAGAATCACAGGAACTGAATAAATTACATTCCATTCATTTGGCAGACACTTTATACAAAGTGAAGCAATACATTTCCCTCAAAGGAACCACAAAGGAAAAATACCAGCCAGCAGCAGTACAGGGAGAATTACAGACAGCAGAACAGACAGCAGTACAGACAGCAGAACAGACTGCAGTACAGACAGCAGAACAGACAGAAGAACAGACAGTTGAACAGACAGCAGTACAGACTGCAGAACAGACAGCAGTACAGACAGCAAAACAGACAGCAGTGGTGCCAACAGTAGCAGTGATGGTAGCGGTAGCCGTGGGGCTAGCAGTAGCAGTGACGGTAGCAGTAGCCGTGGGGCTAGCAGTAGCAGTGATGGTAGCAGTAGCCGTGGGGCTAGCAGTAGCAGTGACGGTAGCAGTAGCCGTGGGGCTAGCAGTAGCAGTGACGGTAGCAGTAGCCGTGGGGCTAGCAGTAGCAGTGACGGTAGCAGTAGCCGTGGGGCTAGCAGTAGCAGTGACGGTAGCAGTAGCCGTGGGTCTAGCAGTAGCAGTGACGGTAGCAACAGCACTGGCACTAGCAGGTACTCACACTTGGCTTTCTCCTCATCTCGGCCCCGGGTCAGCAGCACAAGTCCCACAATGAGGTTATTAAAGTGCAGGCCCTTTGCCGTGCCGCCGAACGAGCTGTAGATGACCTGCGGAGAGAGAGGGAGGGGTTAAAACCGCACGCCTCACAGCCCCACCAAACACACCATCACAGCCCCACCAAACACACCATCACAGCCCCTCCAAACACACCATCACAGCCCCACCAACCACACCATCACAGCCCCACCAAACACACCATCACAGCCCCACCAACCACACCATCACAGCCCCACCAAACACACCATCACAGCCCCTCCATACACCATCACAGCCCCACCAAACACACCATCACAGCCCCACCAACCACACCATCACAGCCCCACCAAACACACCATCACAGCCCCTCCATACACAATCACAGCCCCACCAACCACACCATCACAGCCCCACCAAACACACCATCACAGCCCCACCAACCACACCATCACAGGCCCTCCAAACACACCATCACAGCGCCACCAACCACACCATCACAGCCCCACCAAACACACCATCACAGCCCCTCCAAACACACCATCACAGCCCCACCAAACACACCATCACAGCCCAACCAACCACACCATCACAGACCCTCCAAACACACCATCACAGCCCCACCAAACACACCATCACAGCCCCTCCATACACCATCACAGCCCCACCAAACACACCATCACAGACCCTCCAAACACACCATCACAGACCCTCCAAACACACCATCACAGCCCCACCAAACACACCATCACAGCCCCTCCATACACCATCACAGCCCCACCAAACACACCATCACAGACCCTCCAAACACACCATCACAGCCCCACCAAACACACAATCACAGCCCCACCAAACACACCATCACAGCCCCACCACACACACCATCACAGCCCCACCAAACACACCATCACAGCCCCACCAACCACACCATCACAGCCCCACCAAACACACCATCACAGCCCCACCAAACACACCATCACAGCCCCACCAAACACACCATCACAGCCCCACCAAACACACCATCACAGCCCCACCAAACACACCATCACAGCCCCACCAAACACACCATCACAGCCCCTCCATACACCATCACAGCCCCACCAACCACACCATCACAGCCCCACCAAACACACCATCACAGCCCCACCAACCACACCATCACAGGCCCTCCAAACACACCATCACAGCGCCACCAACCACACCATCACAGCCCCACCAAACACACCATCACAGCCCCTCCAAACACACCATCACAGCCCCACCAAACACACCATCACAGCCCAACCAACCACACCATCACAGACCCTCCAAACACACCATCACAGCCCCACCAAACACACCATCACAGCCCCTCCATACACCATCACAGCCCCACCAAACACACCATCACAGACCCTCCAAACACACCATCACAGCCCCACCAAACACACCATCACAGCCCCACCAAACACACAATCACAGCCCCACCAAACACACCATCACAGCCCCACCACACACACCATCACAGCCCCACCAAACACACCATCACAGCCCCACCAACCACACCATCACAGCCCCACCAAACACACCATCACAGCCTAGCCAAACACACCATCACAGCCCCACCACACACACCATCACAGACCCTCCAAACACACCATCACAGCCCCACCAAACACACCATCACAGCCCCACCAAACACACCATCACAGCCCCACCAAACACACCATCACAACTCACCAAACACACCAAACACACCATCACAGCCCCACCAAACACACCATCACAGCCCCACCACACACACCATCACAGCCCCACCAAACACACCATCACAGCCCCACCAAACACACCATCACAGCCACCACACACACCATCACAGCCCCACCAAACACACCATCACAGCCCCACCAAACACACCATCACAGCCCCACCAACCACACCATCACAGCCCCACCAAACACACCATCACAGCCCCACCAAACACACCATCACAGCCCCACCACACACACCATCACAGACCCTCCAAACACACCATCACAGCCCCACCAAACACACCATCACAGCCCCACCAAACACACCATCACAGCCCCACCAAACACACCATCACAACTCACCAAACACACCAAACACACCATCACAGTCCCACCAAACACACCATCACAGCCCCACCACACACACCATCACAGCCCCACCAAACACACCATCACGGCCCCACCAAACACACCATCACGGCCCCGCCAAACACACCATCACAGCCACCACACACACCATCACAGCCCCACCAAACACACCATCACAGCCCCACCAAACACACCATCACAGCCCCACCAACCACACCATCACAGCCCCACCAAACACACCATCACAGCCCCACCAAACACACCATCACAGCCCCACCAAACACACCATCACAACTCACCAAACACACCAAACACACCATCACAGCCCCACCAAACACACCATCACAGCCCCACCACACACACCATCACAGCCCCACCAAACACACCATCACAGCCCCACCAAACACACCATCACAGCCCCACCAAACACACCATCACAGCCACCACACACACCATCACAGCCCCACCAAACACACCATCACAGCCCCACCAAACACACCATCACAGCCCCACCAACCACACCATCACAGCCCCACCAAACACACCATCACAGCCCTTACAGCCGCATACAGGGCCGGGCGCTCCACTGTAGAGGGGGTCTCTGGCTTACCGGAAATGGCCAAATCTCCCCCGGCACAACACCATCCCATCACCCCCCTCTCACTGCTTAGCCAATCACTGCGGCTAACATAAATAGCCACGCTACTGCGAGAGTTCTCTTACACAAACGACCATTTCCAGTTCAAACGCATGCAAGTTACAGGCACCCTGTACAATAAGGCTCAGATGAACGTTCAGTTCCAAGCCTGACGTTGAAACCACCCCGCTCGTCTGACCTCAGCACACGCAGGTTATGACAGGTAATCACACGCACACACAGGTGCTCACAGCTAACAGGTAATGACAGGTAATCACGGGCGCACACCGAGCATCGCCTTTGTGGGAAAACACCGCGGAATATGAATGTGAAAATCGGACAGTGCGCCGAAGCGTTCATCCGTGACGGAGAGAGTGAGAGAGACAGGAAAGAAAGAGGGAATGGGACGAGGCAGAGGGGGAGGAGGGAAGGGAGGAGGAGGCGAGGGGGAGGACAGGGAGGAGGGCAGAGACAGACAGACAGACGGGGCTCAGATAGATGGTGCTGCTGAGCTGGTCAGCAGGGCAGCGTTTGTGGGAGAGCGTCGGGGTCCCTCGGGTAAACTAATCACCCTGATTGAGCGGCAGCAGACCACAGAGGCTCGACTTCCTGTCGCCCCCGGTGATGGACGCAGGACGAGGTGTCAGAGACTGCCACAGGCCAGAGGAGTAATAGCCCCGAGGCCATGAACTGCCCCTACATATGCACACACACATACACACACTCACACGCACATGCACACACACACAAAAATGCGAGCACACACACGCGCACGCATGCACACACACACACACGCACGCGCACACACACGCACACGCACACACACACACACCCAATCATCCCAGCCCTGGCTGGACAGAGTCCGGTTTAGGAGGGAGACTCTGGGTTTTAAACGCTGTACAGTGCAGGACAGACAGGTCCCACCTGAGCCACAGAGGGTGTATTTCACCTCCGAAGCAATCAGAAACTGCCAGAGACTCTACGGCCCATCTCACTGAAGGAAAAAATAAAAAAACCAATCCATATTTTATCCTTTCAATTCATGTCAAAAACGTTAAAAGAGGCATAAGACCGGTGTAGTGCGTTCAGAGGTGTTCAGAAGCCTAAGCGTTAATAGGGCCACAAACTGACAATGTTTAGCGTCTTAACCGAACGTCAGCTCGCTGCCTGGTAACAAGGGATGCAAAGATATTTCAAATAGGTCAAACTGGTCCTTTCGTGTCAAACGTGGGGCCTGCATTAGCGACAGGGTTCGGCTAGTTTCCGGCTCAATCCTCACAGCCGCTTGTGATGTCATCAGGGTAAAAGAAGAGCAAAGGGAAGCGTAACTCACAACTTGCGTAAGAGTTTAAATCATCAGATACATATGAAGTATGGTTATGCAATTTCTTTGCACAGCATGGAACAGAAGCATACATATTTATTCATTTATTCAGTGGAATATCACACCTTTGCTTGTAAAAGCACACCACCACCCCAAACCCCCTCATCCACAGGTTACAGTGCAAACCCAAAAAAATATGTGCTTGTGTAATAACTGCATACTTTCTGTGCTTATCAGACCCATAAATATGCTCAGTTTCTTATATCCTGAAGGCTAGGCGGTTACTGACAGGATCAAATCTGTGAGCCGGACTAACTTCTCACTCTGACCTAACATAACTCCACCCAACTTCAGAGACGACTTTGAGCGAATGACGAATGACAGGCGGCTTTAATTGGAAACAGTGATTCATGCGAGGAACATTCTCTCATAGTGCTCTGACAAATAATGTAGATTAAACACTAAAGCAGGAGGGGGCCGAGGTATGTAGACATAGGGTGCTATTGATATTTTCTGCCAAATAATAATAGTAATGCATTTCATTTATATAGTTTCTTTCCAGAGGCCAAGGTTTTTAACAGGGTCAAAAAAACAGAGCAGTGATGTATTCAGTAAGCAGAACTAAATTGACCCGGATACGTAATGGTAAATGGACTGCATTTATATAGCGCTTTTATCCAAAGCGCTTTACAATTGATGCCTCTCATTCACCCATTCACACACACACTCACACACCAACGGTGAAAGGCTGCCATGCAAGGTACCAATCAGCTCATTGGGAGCAATAAGGGGTTAGGTGTCTTGCTCAGGGACACTTCGACATGCCCAGGGCGGGGGATCGAACTGCCAGACACCCGCTCTTACCTCCTGAGCTATGTCACCATGTAAGGACAATAGTTAAAAATTACAGACTTGCTGCCACAATTCAGTGTGCTTAGCTAGCCACTGAAGCCCCAGAGCTGTACACTGAAGCACCAGAGCTGTACACTGAAGCCCCAGAGCTGTACACTGAAGCACCAGAGCTGTACACTGAAGCACCAGAGCATATCGTGCACAGTGTGCTAAGTTAGCTAGAAAGCTACTGCACTGAACGTATTTGAAATCAAAGTTGAGCTAATGTCACTAGCTAGTAATCTAACATCGCAATTCCGTACGATAGCTTTGTGTTTGCCATCCTCCTAGCCATTGCAAGGGCGCTAGCTGAACGGTGCCCCCTGTGGCTCCTCTCTGTCACTGCGGGTGAGATCTAGTCACGGTGCGGCCGCAGTGAGAAGCTTTGCCCCATGCAAACGGGCAGGTACGCCTTACACAATCAGCATGTTTCCAGGCCCCGCCCCAAGCAAAGAACCAGTCACGCGCTTATCAAGTCAGCATGTTTGCTGAAACATGAGCGAATATTTCCACTGAAAGTGGAGTGGAATGAGAGAGAGAGAGAGAGAGAGCATCCCCAGACCGCGTGTCATTATCTGGGGAGTGGCCACGTGGCCTGGGACACCAAGCTTAAGTCTGTAAAGATATGAGATATGAATGCGCTTGCATGGATTTGTGTGTTCAGCGCGAAAAACACCATTTCGTCCGATGTTATCACTCCCGCTGTGAAAACAGAAAAGCGGTCATCAGACAGGAGCTGTGCTGGTGTGCGGTGGCGACGAGTTTGACCTCCTCACCTGCCACAGCCCTCGCAGTGGCACACTGGGATTGATGAACAAATGCACTCGCTCTGAACAAATCCAGTCTCCAGTACGGTGTTAATGCCGGTTGAAACGAAGCACGTTCAACCTCATCAGCGTTAACCAAAACCCGGAGCTCCAAGCTTAAGTCACGCCCACCTGTCCAGCAAGGGTCTGAGAACAGCCTGTAAGTAAAGCTATGAGATATGGGGGGGGGGGGGGGGGGGTGACTCACCTCAGCGACTTTGGGGGGCACGGCGTCCCCCAGCACCTCCCTGTAGAAGCACTGCTGGGTCATGTAGCAGGAGAGGCCGCTGGTCCGCTTGAAGGCATCCTTCAGCCGCCTCAGCTCCACGTCCGTCACTGGGAACGACAGAGACACACAGTCAGGGGCGGGGCCTACAGGAGGCGGGGCCCACGGGGGGCGGGACTTATGGGGGTGCAGGACCTACGGGGGGGCGGGGCCTACAGGGGTTGCTAACAAATTGCTATATTGGAACGACAACAAAGGCTGCATTCTGCCAACCACCACTCAAGTTGCCATACTAGCCCACCTGCACGCGACAACCTTTATAGTTTCAATATAGCGACTTGTTAGCAATTTATTTTTTTAAAGCACATAACGGATTCAAAATTCACGGTTGAGATATTGATGGGTATAATTTATCTTGCAGAACAAAACTGGAAACTCTCTTGGCTTACATTAACCAAAGACATTATTTTATGCAGAAAAGGAACCCATGGCGGAAGAAATTTCTGGGCTGACCATATGAAGGCAGGCTGTATGGGGGGCAGGCCGTATGGGGTCAGGCTGTATGCGGGGCAGGCCGTATGGGTGCAGGCCGTATGGGGGGCAGGCCGTATGGGGGGTTTGGTGCAGCGTTTGGGGGCTCAGGTTGTTTGTAGACGGAGGCAGGCTGGGTGCAGCTAAAGGTGGTAATAACCCAGTAAATCTGCCTGAGCTGCTGTGAGCAAGGCTGATGAGGCTCAGCCCCCCTCCCCCCACCCCCCCGGGCTCCTCTGCCAATATTTCACCCTCGCACCTCATCACATCCCGCTACGGCTGCCCGGTCCCGCTGGCCATAAACCACCCAGCGATTGCACGGCCCCCACCCCCCCCGAACCTCAACCCCAACCCCAACCTCAGCAACTCAGCATCAAACAAGAGACAGGAACACCAGCAGGGCCCAGCTTCACTCCGCTAACTGTGCTAACACCAGCAGGGCCCAGCTTCACTCCGCTAACTGCACTATCACCAGCAGGGCCAGCTTCACTCCACTAACTGCACTATCACCAGCAGGGCCAGCTTCACTCCACTAACTGCACTATCACCAGCAGGGTCCAGCTTCACTCCACTAACTGCACTATCACCAGCAGGGCCCAGCTTCACTCCACTATCACCAGCAGGGCCAGCTTCACTCTGCTAACTGCGCTAACACCAGCAGGGCCCAGCTTCACTCCGCTAACTGCGCTAACACCAGCAGGGCCCAGCTTCACTCCGCTAACTGCGCTAACACCAGCAGGGCCCAGCTTCACTCCGCTAACACCGCTAACACCAGCAGGGCCCAGCTTCACTCCGCTAACTGCGCTAACACCAGCAGGGCTCAGCTTCACTCCGCTAACACCGCTAACACTAGCAGGGTCCAGCTTTACTCCGCTAACTGCACTAACACCAGCAGGGCTCAGCTTCACTCTGCTAACACCAGCAGGGTCCAGCTTCACTCCGCTAACTGCACTAACACCAGCAGGGCCCAGCTTAACTCCGCTAACACCAGCAGGGTCCAGCTTCACTCCGCTAACTGCACTATCACCAGCAGGGCCCAGCTTCACTCCGCTAACTGCACTAACACCAGCAGGGCCCAGCTTCACTCCGCTAACACCGCTAACACCAGCAGGGCCCAGCTTCACACCACTAACACCGCTAACACCAGCAGGGCCCAGCTTCACTCCACTAACACCGCTAACACCAGCAGGGCCCAGCTTCACTCCACTAACACCGCTAACACCAGCAGGGCCCAGCTTCACTCCGCTAACACCGCTAACACCAGCAGGGCCCAGCTTCACTCCGCTAACACCGCTAACACCAGCAGGGTCCAGCTTCACTCCGCTAACTGCGCTAACACCAGCAGGGCCCAACTTCACTCTGCTAACAACGCCCGCTACCTAAAGCACGGCTCACGTTCGCACGTCCCCGTGATCGCACTACCACAGAGAATCACCGATTACAGCAGATTAAAACCCCACTGCAACCCAACACATTAACAGCTGCCAGTTAGTCATTTCCACAGCCTAAGGGCTGCAGATCCGTGTGCCAGCCAGCGAGCACAGTCACACACCGCCAAAGGCAAACAATGCAAAGCACACAGAACAGTATGTGAAACACACCAATGCACAAGGAATCAAAAACCAAACCTACCACTGTTCTCAGAGTGGGAACTGGTAGCAGGCCAGAGGACTGGAAGTTGCTTTAATGGCTAGTTAGCATTGTTGGGGCCAGTTAGCATTATTGTGTCCAATTAGTATTGTTGTGGCTAGTTAGCATTGTTTTCGCCAGTTAGCACAGTTGTGTCCACTTAGCATTGTTGTGGCTAGTTAGCATAGTTGTGGCCAGTAAGCACTGTTGTGGCTAGTTAGCATAGTTGTGGTTGGGTCCGCAGTGCAGGAGGGGCTGCTGGGCCCATAAACCTCACACTGCTGCACCCTGGGTAGCACTGTGGAGCAGGCATCTGATTTCTTGGCTAAGGGTGAGTGCTGAATGTACAGCTGCAGGTAGAGCAGCTGAGCATCTCTTCTTAAGAGAGCCTTTCTGCCAATGCTAAGCATTGTGGGTATACACAACGCCATCTGTCTTTCTCACTCACACACACACACATACACACACACAACTCTAGTAAACCGGTACTTCAATCACCACCCAGGCTCCCAGCCACCTGAAGCCAGTTAAGAGCTGCATCTGCTTTTTCTAAACATGGGGGTGGCACCATAGCCAGGGGGCATGTGAGTTAAGAACCATGCAGACGTGTCTGCCGGTAAAGACCAAACAGCAGAAACTCTGAGCGGACAGAGGAGTCAATCAGAGAGATGCATGAGTCAGGGAGTCAGAGAGTCAGAGAGTCCGAGTCAGATCCAGATAGTCTGAGAGCTAGAGAGTCAGAGAGCCAGAGCCAGAGAGTCATAGGGTCAGAGAGCCAGAGCCAGAGAGTCATAGGGTCAGAGAGCCAGAGAGTCATACAGTCATAGAGTCAGAGAGCCAGAGAGTCATAGGGTCAGAGAGTCAGAGAGCCAGAGAGTCATACAGTCATAGAGTCAGAGAGCCAGAGAGTCATAGGGTCAGAGAGTCAGAGAGCCAGAGAGTCATACAGTCATAGAGTCAGAGAGCCAGAGAGTCATAGGGTCAGAGAGTCAGAGAGCCAGAGAGTCATAGGGTCAGAGAGTCAGAGAGCCAGAGAGTCATACAGTCATAGAGTCAGAGAGCCAGAGAGTCATAGGGTCAGAGAGTCAGAGAGCCAGAGAGTCATAGATTCAGAGAGTCATAGGGTCAGAGAGTCAGAGAGTCATAGGGTCAGAGAGCCAGAGAGTCATAGGGTCAGAGAGCCAGAGAGTCATAGGGTCAGAGAGTGATACGGTCAGAGAGCCAGAGAGCCAGAGAGTCATAGAGTCAGAGAGTCATAGGGTCAGAGAGCCAGTGAGTCAAAGAGTCAGAGAGCCAGAGAGTCATAGGGTCAGAGAGCCAGTGAGTCAAAGAGTCAGAGAGCCAGAGAGTCATAGGGTCAGAGAGCCAGTGAGTCAAAGAGTCAGAGAGCCAGAGAGTCAGAGAGTCATAGGGTCAGAGAGCCAGAGGGTCATAGGGTCAGGGAGTCATAGGGTCAGAGAGCCAGAGAGTCAGAGAGTCATAGGGTCAGAGAGTCAGAGAGTCAGAGAGCCAGAGAGTCAAAGAGTCAGAGAGCCAGAGAGTCATACGGTCAGAGAGCCAGAGAGTCAGAGAGTCATAGGGTCAGAGAGCCAGAGGGTCATAGGGTCAGAGAGTCATAGGGTCAGAGAGCCAGAGAGTCAGAGAGTCATAGGGTCAGAGAGCCAGAGGGTCATAGGGTCAGAGAGCCAGAGGGTCAGAGAGTCATAGGGTCAGAGAGCCAGAGAGTCAGAGAGTCATAGGGTCAGAGAGCCAGAGAGTCAGAGAGTCATAGGGTCAGAGAGCCATAGAGCCAGAGAGTCAGAGTCATAGGGTCAGAGAGCCATAGAGCCAGAGAGTCAGAGAGTTATAGGGTCAGAGAGTCATAGGGTCAGAGAGTCAGAGAGTCATACGGTCAGAGAGGAAGAGAGTCAGAGAGTCAGAGTCATAGGGTCAGAGAGCCATAGAGCCAGAGAGTCAGAGAGTCATAGGGTCAGAGCCGAGCCCTCAGAGTCACATGGCACAGATCAGTCAACAGCAGCCAAAAAACAAACTAACCGTCGCAACACAGAGCCTGCATGGCCCTCAGAGAACATCGCAGCTCTGCAGCCTCACGGCCTGCAGAGAGAACCATGCAGCCCTGCCTCAACCTGCAGCTGCATCCTGCAGAGGGAACCACACAGCCATGCATCAGCCTGCAGCTGGAGCCTCACAGCCTGCAGAGGGAACCCTGCAGCTGAGACTCAACCAGCAGAGGGAAGCAGACAACCATGCCTCAACCTGCAGCAGCATCCTGCAGAGGTAACCACGCAGCCATGCGTCAACCTGCAGCCTCCCAGTTTCCACAGAACCGCCGCAAACTACGGGACCCTCAGACCAGCCTGCCCACAGATGACAAACTAGGCCAAACCACCAGCAGCCTTCCGGCAGCCCTCTGACCGTACGTGAGAAAATGTCATTCAACCGCGAGGCTCAGAAACCAACGGTGAAACCACCGTGTGTCACGCTTCAGAAAATCACCTAGGACTGTACCAGTCAACCTGAGACCAAACGATGTCACCTCGGTTCACTCCACTGAGACAAACAGATCTTTTATCAGACACAGTTCTAGTTGCACATCACGACCGTTCTCACGCACGCTCGTCTAGGCTATCGACAGCAGTTGTTTGTTTTGTATATATTATAATTCACAATTTATATCAAGTTGTAATTCCAGCTGTGGTCTTACATTTCTCTACCAACAGGCTGAGGAGGAATGTCTGGTTCACCCTGAATAGATAATGAAGAGACTTGACATCTCAGGGCTCCACACTAACATTTTTTTCCCAATGAGCACCACTGCATTCCAGTTCATACAAGTGCTCCTAAACTATTTTTTCTCGTTAGCACGCATCAGTTTTCAGGGGGAAATACGCATAAAAGGGGATCGCTGTTGAACCCGGCATCCATGCACATTAAGCGTTCGGCGACATTATAGCATGCGTTATTCCATGCAGCTGCGCAGCCTAAGTACGGAGTAGCATCTGAAAAAAATATTACAGGGGAAAGAGCGTGATAAACAGACAAACAAGCGGAGTGAAAGAACAAAGCTGTACAGATGTTCCCCACACTGGCACTATTGTCATGCTGTGATGTCATATATCAGCGCTCCGGGACACTGGGAATGGGAACGTGCCACGGCTCCCTAGAGCGGGGGATGTAGGAGAAGGGGGGGGGGGGGGGGGGGGGGGGGTTGGGTTATGACAATGGGCCCGATTCTGTAACTTTGGCAGGGCCACCTCACTGTCCATGACAACGCTGCGCCGTGGTCTTCAAAATTACACTAAGATGCGTGGACGGCTTCCAGTGCACTTGCGTTTAGTCCGCTAGAGAATTCGTTGAATTTAAATGCATTTCCTGAGCTGACCGAACTGAACCGCAAGCCTGATATGCTCGCCGCGCTTTATCACCCTCACAACATGTTTCCCAAAGTTTACCGCGCATTACGTCCGCGCCAAACCCGCGTGCAGGACGATACGGGCTGCGTGGTGTCAGTATACTTGGGCTTAATGACGGCGACACAAACATGCAGTAAAAACGCGCGCAAATCGTCAGTATAAGACTCACACACTTAAGGTAAGGACTAGATCTGACAATACGCTCTGATCAGTTTCTCCATAAGAAACGTTAGGATATAGGCCTTTACTTTGGATCAAAGCTGGCATACACATCAGGTAAAAATAGCAGCGTTTCATTTCCAAACAGGAATTTTCCGAATTACTGTGACGATCCGCTCTGCGGTCGGAAATCCAGACTGCAGACTTCACCAGGCCACAGTGAAGCCAATGCAAAGAAACACATCAACGCGCTTATTCATAGACGGGCGATGAGATAAGGTGCGCTGAGGTCATTAGTCGTTCATATCGCTGGGTGCCAATGCACATTCCAAATCACACACCTCCGTGTGCTCTATGGACTTTTTAATCTTTCTTTTGAAATGTCATCTTATTTTATGGTTGCTCCCACTAAGAAAACGCACACTGGCCAAAAACTTTGCAAACCTGGCCTATGTTTTTCTGCCTTACATGCCTTCTACTCAGATCGATGCCACTACGCTGTCACCACATAATTGCAACACATTCCACCATTAATGAATGTGCAAAAGTCTCGTCTCATTTATCACATATTTCCGGTGTCACATATAACATTCCCTAAATGGTACACCGGTCCCTGCGCTCAATTAAACGGACGCGTTAGCTATTTTGCGCGAGCAGGGTGAACATATGAACCGATGAACCTTACGCCGTGGAATCTCTTTGTAAGTTAATTAGTGTTTAAGGTGGAAGGAAGAGCTCGACACTAAAGTTTAACTGTCACGAAGACACCATAAGAAAAGTTTAATGAGCATCCGGAAATATAACTGACAACCTGGTAAGGAATAACAGGTCATGCCATAAACCAGGACATGGGCTATTTGAACCCAACAACAACAACAATGACAAAAAAAACTTTATAGTTTTTCGATAATAAACAGATAGTCTTACAATCCATGAACCGAGTTTAAATAACAGGAATGACAGAACGCCTCGTTTGACAGATCAAATAACACAACAGATTTTGTATAATAAAAACCTACATTCTTTGCGGCTGCTAGGCGTTTGTCACTAGTCAACAAAGATCCCGCCGCCTGTAGCATTGGAATGTGAGATTAGCCGGCGGCGGGTCAAAGTTTAGCTGATTCTGCAGCCAGGTCAAAGTCCTCCGAGAATCAGTTTTAATATCTACTGCAAGGTTTCATAATTCCTTCTGATGTTAATTTTCTTTTTTTTCTTTCTTTTTTACACCAAAACCGTTAATCGCCCTGACTCTGCAGTCTCGCCTGTACTGACCGTATGATCCTTACTTCAGTGATGAATCAGACGCGCAAAGCCGTACGTGTGCATGGAATCTCGGCGTGACACGGCAGACAATTCCACGAAAACTAAAAATATACTTTTCAGTTATTTAGGTTGAGTGACAATTTGGGCTGATCTTTGATCAAGGGATGATCTTTGAAATATGTCGGGGATTTAAATGTTTTTGTTTTAACAGACTAAATAAACAATAAAACAAGCTACACTGTTTCTATATATCTGTAGGCTACATAATCGACGATGGTAGGCAATAATAATAGATGTTTCCGCTTTCATACACAATCTATTGCAAACTCGTTAGCCATCCTTTTAACACCACCGTTATTGCGATGCGTTTGATTCGCCGGTGACCTTTACCAAGCCGAGAAATGATTAGAATCGGATCAGATTATTCTTGTTAACAACAGCGCGACGAGGCAGCATGCAACACTGTTGTGATACAGACGTCTCCATCGTCAACTCTCAAGTGTGCTTGCCATTTGCTACGACCTGCTGCTGTTATGTAGACCGCGATTGCTCAATCCCCTGTATGCTAGCAGAGCAGCCAGCTTTGTTTCCAGAGAATTTAAACACAACTGCGGCGCAATTCAAGCATAGTTGCAGAGGAACATATAGCCAGCCAGCTAGTTAACCGCGCAGCAACAGTAAACAAGCTACAGTGTTAAGACATCTAGAACAGTAAACCAACAATGTGTCAAGTTAAAATGACAAAACATTCTGCTAAATTACAGATTTGCATTTTATTAACGTTAGCCAAGATAAGACTTGAGACCAGCAGGCATTACAAGGCCATAGCATATCTTAACTATAGCAAAGCAAACAAGACTTTTCTGGGTTGGTGTACGCGTTGACACTGACAGCAGACTCGATCTAGCTAGTCCCTCCTACCAAAGCAGGCAGCTCAGCGATTTCATGCTGCCTAGCTACTACTGGAAAAGCTAACTGGCTAGCCAAAGTTGCTATTGAATCTACTCGGTACCGAGCTAGTAACGCTAATATGCAGCTAGCTTACACTTACCTCTCTTTATGGCCTCGTCATACGAGAGGAAACCTATCCTTGACTCTTTGGCCCCCATATTGACCTCATTTCACAGCGATGTGCGAAATATTGAACACAAGACCGGCGCTAGTTGCCGTTTCCGTTTATTGTGTGATCGTTCAAGATCGAGCGTAGCCCTCAATGTTTTCACCGAATGACGCTTCTCGTCGCCGACGCCTCCATGCTTAGTCACATGACCTGCGCTCCTTCAGGTCACCTGACGGGATAAGAAAAATGCTACAGCGAAATGAAATGGTTTCGCACGCAAGCGGACGACGCTCCGAAGTCTGTAACGAGGGAACTCAGAAACCGCTCCAGCTATCAACAAATAAAAACGTTGCGTGCTGTTTTGAATGTGTACTATAACAACCTCAGACTTTTAAAAGGAACGAGGACTGTTAAATTTCTGTTGTCGTTGTTGTATGTTGTTGGAATATGCATGCCAATTTATTAGCGTAAGTGTTAATGGCTTGCCGTTTTAATCTGCTATACCATTAGTCTGAGAATTAGGCAAAATGACAATTTTTTTCCTATTTTTAAAGTGTCTCAATCGTTGTAATAATCTGTAACTGTACAGTTGTACCTGATTTTTGAGACTTGCATCCCACTGGAGTTCACGACGGAGCATCTGATAAATAGTGGAGTGCTGTCACCTAGTGGTCAGTAATCAAAAGACTCCATCTAGTTTGTTAAACTGACACTCCCAAATGCATTCAGTTGCTGAATTATTTTATTTGGGAGAGGGGGTCGATAATAGCATGGTCTTAATTGCAACGACATACGCTTGTGTTTAAACAGGAAATTCGGACCGGCACGTTTTTTTTTCAAACGACCTCTGTTTGAACTGCAATTGCTTTCTTGCAAGATCAAGAAAGAGCATTTATCCCAGTCCGAACTGAGTGCACATATCTAGTTGTGCAGGTAGCCTCTTATACGCGAGAAACTAAACATACTACCAGGAAGTGATATGTAGTGACGCAGTCATTTGTCATCAGTTGAAAACTTTTTTTCCCAAAATAAGTACACCTTTGGGATTATATCCAGAGTGCCAACTGGAAACGCAGTCTCACGATGGGTTAGCATACTGCTACGTTTTCTTTTCAGGTACAGTGATAAATTCATTTAGCCTTAGGATGGTTGCTGTTGCTGACGGAATCACCGCTCAGTCAGAATAAAACAGCATTTCTGTTGAACGGCGCGGAAATTGAGCTTGTAAGTCAAATTGCCTCCAGGGGGCGTCTGGTTCGTGACGTCACATCCCAATGTTAAAATCCTATTGACTTTTTAAAAATCATTGATTGTAAAATATCTATAGCGATTAAAAATAAAAGATTTCTCACGTTTTTTTGGGACCGTCATTCTCTACCGTAGCATGTGCTTGGTTATATTTATTTAAATCTCTGGAGGGAACAAAACGGATTTATATCGATTTACGATGTGCTGGTGGCCCTGAACTACACTAAATCAAAGTCGCACGGATATACGTCACAACCACATGTGCTTGTAAGTCTGCCCCTAACTGCTGGTCTGGGATCAGATTTCCCTTCCCAGGTCCTAGCTAGTAGGAGAAGAAATAACTGACGCTGGCCCAGCAGCTAGGGCCAACTGCACCCAAGACCGGTGGCTAGCTAGCTATACCCACGACAAATGCGGTGTCACTGGTTAGCTTAATGCATTTTTTCATGGTCAGGACGATAATGTTAAGAAGAGAGAAAATCATTCCAAACGCAACCATGTAGAGCAGGTCATATACAGCCAAGGCAGATTAGCTGATATTATATTTTATGAGTCATATATGTCATGAGTACCGCATACCAATAGCTAACTGGTTCCCGACTTGTAACTAAAAATATCGCTTATTCAAAAATTACCCATTCACTTTCCCATTGACAAAATTGCTGAAAACGAGGGGAGTGGCTTGGTGACGTTTTCACTTACAAGGTCTATAGCTCTGGAAATGGGACTCGGGGTTTTGCTGTACGTACCCAATGTTATTGGTAAGGCGTTTTCACGATAATGTACTGTTTATACTGTAATAGTTTGGTTATTAACAGCAATGTAATACCACGCCAGTTTAGGCACTGTAAATATCGGTTACACAATATCATTACAACAACGATACTGCTACTACAAATGATGATGATGATAATAGTAATAACAGTGCTCTTCTTCACAGGGTACATCCGGGTCCTTCTGGTGCTAATCTCGTGGAGTGGTTTCGATAATCCTGCAGTGTTTGTCCCCTGCTATGTTGTATCAATAATACTGGATGGTACAGAAATTACATTTGATGCATGTAAACTTACAAATGTGTAGACCTATATTTCTGTCTTTAGGAATATGACTTAATGTATGTTTTTTTCATGCGAGCATAGCCTTAGCAATTAGCCGAACATGGGTAGAAGTTTACCAGGACCCAAAGTTTTTTAGATGTTTTATTGTGGCTGAAATGTTGAGTCTTCAGTCTTCATAAAGCTGTCCTTGGTCTCACGCAACAGGTGACTTACACTTCCTAGTGTCTTTGTGAGGAGAAATGATAGCACTTGGCTATATAATAATAATTTATTATTATTATTATTATTATTATTATTATTATTATTATTATTATTATTATTTGCAACATGTGATATTGTGGACAATATCATGTATGAATTTACAGTCCACATGCTAGTTTTTGAAGGCAGATAGTTTCGTAAACATATCGAAGTTCAAACAGCTAGGTTACGAAATATGGTTATGTAAGGTTTCCGGGCTTTAATGTGTTGGAAGCTTATTGCTTCATTCCGTGTTTATTTGCGTCCTACCCTTTAGAGTAATGTTTTTAAAAAATCATCGTCAATTAAAATAAGTTCCAACGCGTGGAATAGCGACAGGCAGCGCTTTAGAAGTCGAAATTACCCAGATATGAATGTAAACCACTTTGCTTACCCCTTACACCTACAGTCTTACTGTGGGGAAAAAACAAAACAATTGCATTCTTAACATGTGAAATGATTAGTGATTAATGATAATTATTATCGGTAATGTTCTCATATTTTTAATTTGTAAGTTTAAATCATTAATAATAGATCTTAAATAATTCTTGCTTGCAGCCTGTTGTGTTGGATAACTATTTGCATGTGTACTTAACCAGTCTGTCCTGTCACACTGCCTGCAGGCAGGAGCAGGCCGTACAGTCTGTCCTGTCACACTGCCTGCGGGCAGGAGCTGGCCGTACAGTCTGTCCTGTCACACTGCCTGCGGGCAGGAGCAGTCCGTACAGTCTGTCCTGTCACACTGCCTGCGGGCAGGAGCAGGCCGTACAGTCTGTCCTATCACACTGCCTGCGGGCAGGAGCAGGCCGTACAGTCTGTCCTGTCACACTGCCTGCGGGCAGGAGCTGGCCGTACAGTCTGTCCTGTCACACTGCCTGCGGGCAGGAGCAGGCCGTACAGTCTGTCCTGTCACACTGCCTGCGGGCAGGAGCTGGCCGTACAGTCTGTCCTGTCACACTGCCTGCGGGCAGGAGCAGGCCGTACAGTCTGTCCTGTCACACTGCCTGCGGGCAGGAGCAGGCCGTACAGTCTGTCCTGTCACACTGCCTGCGGGCAGGAGCAGGCCGTACAGTCTGCCCTGTCACACTGCCTGCGGGCAGGAGCAGGCCGTACAGTCTGCCCTGACGTTCTGACGCCTGTTCCGTGCTCTTCAGGGGTAGACGGCTGGGCGGCTCGCAGGTTAGACCAGACGTCGGAGTTTGGGGCCTGGCTGGACGTGGTGGTGGACAACCTGGGGCGGGGCATGCTGTGGAGCACGCTGTACAAGGCACGTTTCGCCGCCCCGCCCGACTGCGCAGGGCACGCCTGTGGGGCTGCCGGACGCGCGCTGGGGTTAAACGCGCGCGCTCTCTCCTCCCGCAGTGGGGCTGGCTGGTGTCGGCGGTGGAGTGGTGCGTGTTCGTGTGCAACCACAACGCGCACGGCGCTCAGTGGAAGACCAGCTTCTCGGAGAGCCCCCGGCTGATCCAGGCCGTCATGGCCAAAGGTGAGAGAGTGCTGGATCTGTCATGGTGTAGGTGACAGTGCTGGATCTGTCATGGTGTAGGTGACACACTGCTGGATCTTTCATGGTGTAGGTGACACAATGCTGGATCTGTCATGGTGTAGGTGATGCAGTGCTGGATCTGTCATGGTGTAGGTGACAGTGCTGTATATGTCATGGTGTAGGTGATGCAGTGCTGGAGCTGTCATGGTGTAGGTGATGCAGTGCTGGATCTGTCATGGTGTAGGTGACACAGTGCTAGATCTATCATGGTGTAGGTGACACACTGCTGGATCTGTCATGGTGTAGGTGACAGTGCTGGATCTGTCATGGTGTAGGTGACACAGTGCTGGATCTGTCATGGTGTAGGTGACAGTGCTGTATCTGTCATGGTGTAGGTGACAGTGCTGGATCTGTCATGGTGTAGGTGATGCAGTGCTGGATCTGTCATGGTGTAGGTGACAGTGCTGTATCTGTCATGGTGTAGGTGACACAGTGCTGGATCTGTCATGGTGTAGGTGATGCAGTGCTGGATCTGTCATGGTGTAGGTGACAGTGCTGTATCTGTCATGGTGTAGGTGACAGTGCTGTATCTGTCATGGTGTAGGTGACAGTGCTGGATCTGTCATGGTGTAGGTGACAGTCCCGGAGCTGTCATGGTGTAGGTGACAGTGCTGGATCTGTCATGGTGTAGGTGACAGTGCTGGATCTGTCATGGTGTAGGTGACACAGTGCTGTATCTGTCATGGTGTAGGTGACACAGTGCTGGATCTGTCTTGGTGTAGGTGACAGTGCTGTATCTGTCATGGTGTAGGTGACACAGTGCTGGATCTGTCATGGTGTAGGTGATGCAGTGCTGGATCTGTCATGGTGTAGGTGACACAGTGCTGGATCTGTCATGGTGTAGGTGACAGTGCTGTATCTGTCATGGTGTAGGTGACAGTGCTGGATCTGTCATGGTGTAGGTGATGCAGTGCTGGATCTGTCATGGTGTAGGTGACAGTGCTGTATCTGTCATGGTGTAGGTGACACAGTGCTGGATCTGTCATGGTGTAGGTGATGCAGTGCTGGATCTGTCATGGTGTAGGTGACAGTGCTGTATCTGTCATGGTGTAGGTGATACAGTGCTGGATCTGTCATGGTGTAGGTGATGCAGTGCTGGATCTGTCGTGGTGTAGGTGACAGTCCCGGAGCTGTCATGGTGTAGGTGACAGTGCTGGATCTGTCATGGTGTAGGTGACAGTGCTGGATCTGTCATGGTGTAGGTGACACAGTGCTGTATCTGTCATGGTGTAGGTGACACAGTGCTGGATCTGTCTTGGTGTAGGTGACAGTGCTGGATCTGTCATGGTGTAGGTGATGCAGTGCTGGATCTGTCATGGTGTAGGTGACAGTGCTGTATCTGTCATGGTGTAGGTGATGCAGTGCTGGATCTGTCATGGTGTAGGTGATGCAGTGCTGGATCTGTCATGGTGTAGGTGACAGTGCTGTATCTGTCATGGTGTAGGTGATGCAGTGCTGTATCTGTCATGGTGTAGGTGACACAGTGCTGGATCTGTCGTGGTGTAGGTGACAGTGCTGGATCTGTCATGGTGTAGGTGATGCAGTGCTGGATCAGTCATGGTGTAGGTGACAGTGCTGGATCTGTCGTGGTGTAGGTGACAGTGCTGGATCTGTCATGGTGTAGGTGACACAGTGCTGGATCTGTCATGGTGTAGGTGATGCAGTGCTGGATCTGTCGTGGTGTAGGTGACAGTGCTGTATCTGTCATGGTGTAGGTGACACAGTGCTGGATCTGTCATGGTGTATTCCGGTTTTCCTTCCAACCACAGCTGCAATCCCAGAATTTTAACAAGCGGTTCATTTTTATTAATTCTTAATTTTCATGTTTTGAAAATGAAGCCACATTATGTCAGAAATAGCTGTGCATGCCATGAAGAACAAAAGTCTCATATTCACATTGAGCTGTCCATGCCCTATGGTTGCTTGGTGTTGGCCTTGGCCTACAGTGTGAGATCTACACATTTCGGAAGTGCAGAGTAACTGAAGGAGAGATGGACCTGCTCTCTGTGCCGGCAGGTTTTAAGACGCCCACGGGGGTCCTGGCCATCGGTGGGCTGCACGTCCTGCCCGTGTGGCTGTACGGCTACCAGCAGGGGGTGCTGTCCCGCCCGCTCTGCGTCCCGGAGTGGCTGCAGGTTCTGGGGGTGCTGGTGCTCGCTGGCGGGAGACTGCTCTGTCTCTGTGTGGAGGTACATTTCGGCAGGAAACAGCCAATCACGGTTCAGCTCAGGGGGCACGACTGGGAGAGCCTGCATGGATACTACGCTGGCTTTTAGACCAAACTGTGTATCAATAGTCAGCCCAGTCATGGTTCTATAAAAGCATCAGCCTCAGCCACCCCCTGGGCTCAAATAGTTTGCCCCAGCTGTTCAGTGTTCTTAGTTGACAGTTGGTTTTCCTGTTATAGATGTCATGTTACATTTCTGTTACATCCATTCTACCGCTACTTTACACCAGGCCAGCCAGTGGAGGATGGGCTCCCCCTCTATAGTTGGGTTTCTCGCCACCGTTTGAGGGTTTTTCTCCCCTCTGGGAATCTTTTACCTTGTGTGCTTGCAATTTGGGGGTTCAGGCGAAATAAAATGAAAAAATGGAACTGGTTTTATTGATAGCCTTCAGAAGAAAGCAGTGGTGCGTGAGTCATGTGACCCTGCTCTCTCTCTCTCTCCCTCCCTCCCTCTGTCTCTGCCTCCCCCTGTCTCTCTCTCCCTCCCCCTCTGCCCCTTCCTGTCTCTATCTCTCTCCCTCTCTTCCAGGTGTGGTGTGTCTGGGCTCACGTCCACTTCCTCACCAGAGATAAGCAGGTAGAGAGGAGAGAGTGACCCAACCGAGGCCGACGCCCACTGCAGTGGCGTGTCCAGACTTTTTTAACTGGGGTGGCCCATGTGGGGCACTGACTTATGCAGGGGTGGCGTGGAGCACGAGCACACACGCACGCACGCACACGTCAGTTAATTTACCATTTTTGTCTCCACTACACACTACCCATGTCTACTTTAATTACTAATATTACAGTGCCTTACATTCCTGTGTTTAACTTAAAAGATGAATAGACCTACCAATCGCAACACAACACAACAGAGTGGCACCATAGAAATTCAGTTTTTCCCACAGGATTTTGTTAGACTATGGCGGGTGGACCTCAGACCCTCTAGGGGGCTCCGGGGGCATGCTCCCCCGGAAGAAAATTTTGTACATTTTTAAAGTTAAATGCATCAATCTGGTGCACTTTGAGAGCAAAATTAAGAGGACAGATCGATGAAGAACTTTGTGCTCTTGTAAACAATTTTGTGCTCTAGTAAACAATTTAATCATAAACACACTGGTCAACACATAAACACAAAAGTCCATATTTCATGCGTGGGGGCCTATAATACAGATTTATGATTTATCTTATAGGTAGAGGACATGGTATTCATCAACTCTCACTGCCTTTTGTAGCTGACATTTGTATTGTACCTCTCCAAAATGCTTTTTTTGAATAAAATGCTTTTTGTCCATTGTAAAGCATGTAAATGAGCCACTTATGAAAGTTTAAGATGAAACATTGCTATCAGATTAAAAAATAATGTGAAAATGTTGTCCCACAAAGCAGTACAGTACCTAAATGTGTAATAATTAACTCTTCTATGCATTTCTGTACTCTTGTATGTTTTCTTGTATGGGGATGGGACGATATGAAAACAATTTTCAACCGTCCACCACGTTTTGGCAGTGTTCCAACTCTCACGTCATCACTGTTGCATGCTTCACAAAAACTATCTGCAGAGAAAATTGCAGCAGTGTGAACTGGTTAGTTGAGAGCGTCTGAAGCCGTTGCCTGGGGTCTCAAAAGACCCACCCTGTCAAATCGCCAAGTGCAGTTAGAACGTTTACAATCAGACGTCTTGGAATTTTGCAATCCAGTCTCGTTGCGAATCATTGATCTGAACCAGAGACTGTAAAAAATAATCTGAACTGACCTTTAGTTAGGTACATTGCAATGTTGCAACAAGGTAGCCTTGCATTCGAGAGACGTTTTGCGAGGTCGGTACCAGTCGGTAGCATTAGCTAGCGTTTTTTCTAATTGTTAGCTGACATTAAATTGTGTTAATTACATTAGCTACGTGACGTATTCTATGAAAGAACTATGTCAACGCACCGGTCCGATTAGGTGGTGTCATTTCATAAATTTCATGAATTCAATCTCTACATTAGTGTCCTTCTGCAGTTCAGGTGGCATTTAAGTTTCAAGTTTCATTTATTAAAGTTTGACAAGGCAGGGTACAGCAGCATAAAAACACAGTTTTTAAACAGTGAACCCTGAAATGCGGCAAACATAACAGCGATCAACATCGTAAGCAAAAAGCATGAAATTAAGGGCATAATCTCTTGAATAAATAGATCATTTATAAAACAATTTAAGGGCACGAGGAATAAAAGAATGTTCATGTCTTTTGGGAACTGCAAAGTGCCCACAGGCTAATGAAATGCCTGTAATGTAATGTAATGTAGTAGAACCCCTTCTGGTTCCAGTAACTTCACCCTCCCCCACCCCCCCCCCAAAACAGGGAGGAGCAACCCACAGGCTCCACCCACACTTGCACAGCCCCACCCACTCATATCCCCTACAACAGGGAGGAGCAACCCACAGGCTCCACCCACACTTGCACAGCCCCACCCACTCACATCCCCTACAACAGGGAGGGGCAACCCACAAGCTCCGCCCACACTAGCACAGCCCCACCCACTCTTCTCCCCTACAACAGGGAGGAGCCAACCCACAAGCCCCGCCCAGCAGGCCCTCTTTCTGCTGCAGAAGTGTGTAACTGGGGGGAGCTCCTGGTGTACGGAGCTTGTTCCGTTGTGAAAGACGCCAGGCTGCAGGAGTGGCACAAACAAGTATTCTCACAGAGTACAAAGGCTACTCCTGTTTGTTACAAAAATCACCACCAAGGAAAAAATAGTTAATAAAATCTTTTAAAAACTTCTAAACAAACATTGTACATGAGTTACAAAGGGTAAATTCTGCTTCCATACTCCGGCCACGATAAAGAAGTCCCAAAAAATTGCAGGGTGTAATCGAGCAACTGTCCAACCCTGTGTGTGTGTGCCCGTGAGTCTCTGTACTCAGTCACTATGTAGGCATACAATTAGATAACTGTGTGTGTGTGTCTGTCTGTCTGTTCGGTCGGTCCATCTGTTCCGTTGGTCCGTCTGTCTGTCTCTGCCCGTCCGTCCGTCCTGCCTGTGTGTGTGTAGCATGCCTGCTTGCGCATACTCGACTGCGCGCGTCCGGGCGGTCAGCCGCAGCAGGAGCGCGGCGCTGCGTGGCTCTGCTGCGACCGCAGGAACAGCTGCACCACCTCCTCGGTGGACCGCGGGCCGGCGCCGGCGTCCTCCAGGGCGTCGGCCGCCGCAGGCCGCCGCTCCCTCAGCCGGCTCCAGCCGGACAGCGCGTCGTGGTACTCCAGCTCCTTCTCAAAGTCCCCCAGGGAGCCGTACAGCCTGATGAGGCCCCGGTAATCGTACTCCAGCCCGCTGTAGCCTTCTCCAAACAGCTTCTTACCTGAGTGTACAAAACGCCGCAGTAAGTAAAACGCACGCACGCTCGCGCACATTTAAAACGAATGGAAGACGTAGCGGGATGTAGCAGGTAGCAGGCGTTACCGATGGCAATGGAGCGCAGGTACAGCTTCTCGGCGGCCTCGTGCTGGTTCATGTCGTAGTTGTAGAGCGAGGCCAGGTGCCCCACGGAGAGGGCCACCTCGTAGTCCTCCTGGCCCAGGAGCTGCTCCTTGATCTGGATCGTCTTGACGTGCATCTCCTCTGCCTCCTGAAAAAGCCATCACGCAAAGTCTCCACAACATTACAAAAACATCTCCACAATGTTCAAAAAAACCTTCTCCACAACATTACAAAATCATCCCCACAACATTAAAAAAACATCTCCACAACATTTAAAAAAACCCATCTCCACAACATTGCAAAAGCATCTCTACAACACTACACGACATCTCCACAACATTACAAAATCACCCCCTCAATATTCAAAAAAACCATCTCCACAACATAAAAAACCCATCCCCACAATGCCTACAAACATCTCCACAACATCTTCCTTCCCCCCAAAAAATTACCCACACGTCTACAAAATATCATATCCTCCAGAAGCATCCACCACAGAGTGTCTATTCATTCTGTGGTGGGTGAACACAGGAAGTTTAAGAGGATAGCAGAACTTTATACAGCGTATCTATGAAAGACAAAAAAAAAAAAAAAAACTTGGACGCTGGAGAGCCCGGTAAGGAACGTGGTAAGTAGGAGAGAGGTCCCGCAGCTGTGCAGCCAGCTGGAGTTGCTAGGCAGCGACGGGTGATTGACTGCGTGATGAAATGACACAGACCATCGCGAGAAGCCGAAGCTCTGACCTTGAACCTGCGCATGGACTGGTAGAGCCGGCCCAGGTTGCCGTAGTGCTTGGCGGTCTGGACGTTGAACTCCCCGAAGGCTTTTTTGGCCAGCCGGAGGGAGGAGAGGTGGAGGTCGTGCGCCTCCTGCAGGAGTCTCCCCTCCATCTCCTTGTTGTAGCAGTCGATGGCAATCTCCTCCAGGATAAGGGCTGGGGGGGGGGGGGGGGGGGGGGTTACAGCAGAGCCTGTCAGTCACAAACCCCACCTGGATTTCAACATAGCCCCCGCCCACAATCTCACTGCCACCTGCTTCCGGCGTAAAGCCAATCAAAGGGACGAGATATGAAATACTGAAAGGGCTTCTGACAAACCAGGCCAGGAACAGAGGAGCTCCTGCATTTCCTCTCAGTGCCCCTAGGGGGCAGCAGAGCGAGTCAGACTCTACCTTTGACCCGTTTGGATGAAGCCAGCAGCAAATGGTCCTCAGGCAGGATGTGAGTGATGATGTCTATGGCATGCTCCACATGGAATCTGCCGGAGAGAGCACTTCATCAGCACACACACACACACACACATACATACTCACACCATCACACACCCCTACGTCAACACACACACCCCTAACATCAGCACACACACACACACACACACACACACACACACACACGCACACACATACTCACACCATCACACACCCCTACATCAACACACACACACCCCTAACATCATCACACACACAAACATGCCATCACATACAATCAATCACACAGGCAATCACAGTATCCCCCCCGTGGTCAAGCCGAACACCTCTCCGGGTGGATAACAGGTGCCAGGACAGGGTGAGGCTACTCACAGGGCGTTGTCGAATTTGCCGGAACTGTACTGGTGCACGTAGGAGGAGTAGGCCAGGTCTTCGTGGGCCAACGCCACGTTAAAGTTCTTCCCCCCGAAAACAGACTGCCGAATGTCCAGGGCCGTCTGTCGGGGGCAATCGGGACCAAATTTAAACGACCCGCTCACATCGATTAATAAAAAAATAAATACCGTAAATAAACGAACGACTGAAATCGGGATCGTCCGCTGGACTTGCCTGGTAAACCGCGACAGACTGACAGATGTTATCCACGTTGAGCAAGTAGAAGCCGTAGTCCAGCAACGCGTCCGAATATTTGGGGTGTTTCTGGCCAAAATGTTCCCTGGAGGACGGAACGGGGGCGCGGGTTAGTCGTTAGCGGGTTTTCACCACACACACGCCAGAAAAAAAAAAAAAAATTTAAAAATAAAGAACTGTCAGGCGCGAGCCCCACCGTGCCAGGAACACCGCGTGTTTGATCAGCTGCTCCGCTTTGCCGAACTCTCGCTTCGCCACGCACGCCTGCCGCAAAACATAAGTAAACAAATCAATAAATAAATAAATCAATAAATAAGTACATAAAAAAATAAATAAATAAGAGGCCGACTTCTGCTGCTACACTGCTGTAGCCTGGCCCTTAGAATTCAGAAATTTCCTTGCCTCGTTTACAAGATTCGTTGACCTTTGTGCCAAAGGTCAAAGGTCAACGAATCTTGTAAACGAGGCAAGGAAATTTCCGAATACTACAAAGTCTTAACTTTGTCAGCGCAAGCCAGTACAGAAGACAGGACACGGCGTGCCAAATGCCCGTGGCTTACAAATATATACAGAAAGGGATGACATTCCGACAAAAAAAAAAAACAACAAAAAATTAATTAATTAATAAATAAAAACACTGCAGTCGTCCCCTCCGCTTCCAGTCAGCAGGCGGTCCAGAACATAAGCAGTGTATTCCCGTCAACCCTTCCTTTCCCAGCCATTCACGCAGCCACTCCTTTCTAGCTGCAGTTACAGAGCGAAAGAGGGACTTCACAGCGGCTTCAGGGCCCACGGCTGCATGACAACGAGGAGATGGCTGTTCAGCCAGAGCCTGCCCAGTGGAGGCAGCCCCAGGAGAGGGTTCCGCAAGCCAGAGCCGCGCCCGTTTCAGCTCCAGCTGGACCCTGGAGGGGGGGGGGGGGGGGGGGGGGGGGGGGTCTCACCTTTGAGGCCTGCCTCAGGACGTCCACCTGCACTCTGACAGGCAGAGAGCCCGCAGTCACCTCCTTCATGGCCTCTATGCACCACCTGTATGCCTGCAGAGAGAGGGGGTAAGGGGAGGGGAAAGAATGGAGGCGGACGGAGTGTTATGCAAAAGTTTGGGAACCCCTTTCATGAACGCAAGTTCAAGCTGACGCAACTTTTACAGGGAGGTAAACTTAAACATGACACATTTCAAGAAATTTTAATGCAATTACATATTTGCTGAATTTTAGAAAATACAAAGCAGTCCATAAGTATTTGGACGGTGATGATTTTTGTTGTTCTGGCTCTAACTCCAGCACGTTGGACTTGAAATGAAACAACAAATATGAGGCTGAAGTGTAGAGTCAGCTTTAATTTACGAGCATGTACATCCATATCGGGTGAACCATGCAGGAATTACAGTCCTTTTTATGCACAGTCCCCCCATTTTGGGGGACCAGAAGTAACTGGACAAATTGCAGTGTTCAATTGGAAGGGTGCCTAAACTTTGGCCCATGCCACATTTACCTTTTTAATTATCATTTCTTAAAACTGCTAAATTCAGCAAATATACAGTGGTGCACATTTCAAATTTTCAGAAATACGTTTCGTTTAAGTTTGTCCTCTGCAGAGGTTGTGCTAACTTCTTTTCAGTTACGAGATTCAACAAAACATTACATTTTACCAGGGGAGCCAAAAACGACTTTCGTACACTGTTGTGGGGCGTGGCCGGTGTGAAAGTGAGGCAGGTGGGCGGGGCCTACCTCGTCATAGTGGCTCTTGGCGAATAGCAGCGCGCACAGCTCGCCGTACAGAGCGGCCCTGTTGACCCGGCAGCCGCGTTCGGCCAGCTTGGCCATATAGGCCTCGGCTACTTTGAAGGTGTCCTCCCCCAGGTGGTACTTGCAGTTCCCGTTGCGCACGTGGAGCAGCCTGTAAGACACGGGGTCGCCCCCCAACAAAACATCCAGAACATTCCGTTTATACCGCATCACTTAACACCGCCTCCCAGCCAAATTCCTCTTAAAGGGGAATTGCACTTCATAACACCTCTGCTTCTCATGACTGATATTGTCTCCTTCGTCCTCAGACATTTTCGGTTCTGCCAGCTAGTAGTCGTACAACGCTATTTCTACGACCGACCCAATGTTATTGTCTGCAGGTACGCCGACACCAGAAGTCGCGCAACGATATGCATCCTCGAGTTCGACACAAAACTGCCTGGGTCTACTTCCTGCATTTGTAAAGGAAAACATCAAAACAGCGTAAAATATTAACATAGTGAAATAACTCATCGAAAAATGAAGGGCGGCACATTCATTAGAAGGACAACATCAGTCACGAGAAGCAGAAGTCTTATAAAGCGCAATTCCCCTTTAACAGGGGCACCTGCATTTTCCCAGGACTTGTATTGACGTCACAGCCGGAGAACAGTTAGAGAACAGCCGGAGAACAGTTAGAGAACAGCCGGCGAACAGTTAAGGTAAACCGGCACTGCAACAGGAAGCCATCCCAGTTACCCCGGAGACAGCTGTCTGCACACAACAATACGGGTCCTACAGCCACTGCTGCTGCTGCTGCTGCTGCTGCTATCAGCACCACTGCAGCGACTAGCACTGACGTTAACAAAGATGATGAACGCAGCGAACGAGCTCGTTTCAGACGGGCGGCTGGCGGACCTGACGCAGCACTCCACAGCGCGGCGCCAGTGGGGGACCTCCTCGTGCAGGGAGCAGAGCTGCAGACAGGCCAGGAACACCCGCTCCGCGTCGCCGTGCCAGCCCGCGTCCGACAGGAACCCGCCTGGAGGGGGGGGAGAGAGCCGGGCGCACAACGGCAAGCGTCATCAGCAGCGAAGCCATTCGACTACCAACAGGCCCTACCTGTGCCCGCATCCCACAATGCACCACTGCTACCCACAATGCACCACTGCTGCCCTAAGCTTGGACCGGCCGGTTCGGAGCCCGTGCGCGGGCGAGCAAGGGGGGCGCGTACCCAAAAGGAAGCCAAGCTGGACGGCTCTCTCCTGGGCCCGCACGTCGGACGCGTCGATGCAGGCGCAGCGCAGGCTGAAGGAGCTGGCCAGCACAGAGGCCACCTTCACCCCGTGATCCATCAGCGCCTGGAAACAGTGGTGCAGGAGGTGCCTGTATGGAGAGAGAAAGAGAGAGAGTGAGAGTGAGTGAGTACATGACATCAAAGGCATAACTCTCACTCACTCTCACTCAGACTCATACACACACTCTCACTCACTCAGACTCTCACACATACACACTCACACGTGCGTACGTGTATACACACACACACACACACGCACGTGCACGTACGCACACACATACACACACACTCTCTCTCTCTCTCTCTCACACACACACACACACACACACACTCTCTCTCTCTCACACACACACACACACTCTGAGGAGTAACCGTAGCGAACCGCGGTCTCTCCGCGCTGGTACCTCTTGTCTGAAGCTCGGAGAACCTTGACGAAGACGTCCAGCTCGCAGAACTCCTCGCCCAGCTGGCAGAGGCGGCCCTGCTGGCAGAGCTGGGAGAGAGAGGACAGACCACCACTGCTCTGAGATGCCAGGAAAAAGACTCCGTGTCCCTCCCTGTGTCACAGACAACCTGCAAGGCTTTCCCCAGCGCACAGGCCAAACGCCGGGATTCACAGGGGCCTGCCAACTGCGGTCAAACTGATGCAGACTGATAACAGGCCGCGCGCTGACCGGCAGAATCGCGGATGCGTATTTCCATGGGGACCGTCCCGACAGCACTGTGGCATTTCACAGCAGAGACATGAGCACCACATACAACTCCGGTAGCTCTGATTGGACAGAGACCTACAGCTCATCCCTCTGGCTCTCCATGCATCTGTGCAAGCCGTATGCGTGTGCGCACAAATTTGCTTTCGCATGTGCGGGCATTTATGTGCACGTGTGTGTGTATGAGATTGTGTGCACCCACACGAGTGTGCATGTTGAGGGGGGCCCTATATTCGATCAAACATGATAGGGTTGTTTTTGACTGCTGTAACTCATTGACGTCCTTTCATATTGCCTAATTCCTCATAATAGGCCTGCTTCTAGATCAGGAGATCTGAAAAGGTAGGACCAAAAAACGTTCCTGCATAAAACAGGGCCATTTAGAACAGGTGCCATGTGTGCAACAATCACGCACCTGATACTCGACGTCTGTTAGAATCGGATCATTAAAAGGACCCCTGGCAGACCAAATAGGGATCTGGTTACGAAGTAGTACAGCAAACCGTCCACAATGTCCACACCGACAGCCAAAACAAAGGAAAGTGCTGACGGCTCAAAACGGCCACGCTGACGGGCTGGGTAACTACAAAGCGTGGGAGAGTTTTTACTAGCAGACGGCAAAGGTCTGGTTATTCTAAGGAGCGGATGTTGCTTGGGCAAGCTTCTCTACACGGACCGTGAGAGTGGACTACTTCTCAGCATCAATGTTAGTTAACGCCTCTCTGTTCACGGAGTGGATTAAAACACGCCTATTGTGACTTACCTGGCTGGCAGCAACTGTAGTGCTTTGTGACATTCGAGAAAAATACACAAAAACTAGCGTCTCCGATTAGCTTGTCAAGCCAAAGATAATATCTAGTCCAGCTAGCTTGATATTTTGTGAACGAATCTACTTAGATCTACTACTATTATACGGTTAGCCTGATAGTTAATTTCCTAGGGCTTAGACGGAATGGCACTTGCTAAGTTTGCCTGGTTTCTCAAATTCAAAGACTTAATTCAAAGATTATAAAACAGAGAGTTTTCCCTTTTGTTTGGATTGTAGTTGTGTAGCTTTGTTACTTTATCTAACTTTAGCCAGCTAGCTAGTTATCGATTATATCATATCAGTCTGCCACTCCGCTAGGTCTAGCAAACAAGCTATTAGCCGAGTTGCAAAGGTCAGTTCTTACCTTATAGTACACATCAAACTGTATATTTTCGGGAAGGGAACGGATATATATTCGCGACTGGCTATAATTGTCCACCACTGCTGAAACTGCAGTGTTATACCGTGTCTCTGGGATCCACTGGAGCTTCCATCCTTTTCCCTTTTCTGGCCAGGAGGAGAAGCCGATCTCAGACCTTTCACTTCCTCCGCTAACTTGTCGAGTTCGTTTCACTTTTTCTGCGACTCCTCATATATCCTCGCCTTTCATACTCGGGGACAAAACTCGAACGATACTTGGTCTGGATTTTGAGTTCAACCCTGTGCCATTTAATCGCATGTTTCTCCCAAAGCTAACACCCAATATTACTAGCTATCCCTCCTCTTTCCCCTCATATTCATAACTGGTCGACGTCGTGACGCTGTTACCGTGGACATCGTTTGCGGTTGTGTTTCATGGTTTTGACAGTGTTTCTGGCTGGCTCGTAGGATTTCATTAGTATTATCTTTTTGATAATCTATGGCAGTCAGTTGCTTTCAATATGGGTATTTGTGTGCATGTGGAACCGCTTGCACCTGCGTTCCATAGTGTCGAACACGGTCTCTTTTAATGTAGTAGGCAACACATAAGCGTCCAGTTCGAAGCTACAGTGATTTCTTCCGAAGTTGGTTGCTTGGCAGTGGTGGCAGTTTTTATCGGTGGATCGCACCCATTTTGCAGCATTACCGCCACCTACCGGACTGGAGTGGATCAGAATTAAAATCCAAACTGTAAATCTTGTTTCCCCCCCCTCCCGAGGTACATAAATAGGCTGATTAAAAACTACATAACCCTAAAAAAATGTCGTGAAACTTATTTCCTGTTCATTCCATACATTTGCAATTCTTCATAAAAAGCTTTTGTGAAATTGAGCACAGGAAACTGCATAGCATAGAGCATGATGAAAGCATAGGATCTGAACTGATCCTGGCAATTATGGGACAAAATCAATTCTGAGTGTAACATCTAAAATCTTGGAGTTGGTAGTGTGTGAGCATATATTTGAATATACTGGCAAACAGCATCTCCTGTATGAATTCCAATCTGGGTTTAGGAAGTTTAATTCTACTTACTCATGTCTTAGATTTCATCATAAAGGAAAAATGGATGAAGGAAAACTGTGTGGTATAGTCTCATTTGACCTTCAAAAGACCTTGGACACAGTTATCAGTAAACCATCAACTACTGCTTAACAAGTTGAAGACCCTGTGGCTGGATGCAATTGCAGTAAACTGCCTCATATTTGGCCTATAGGGACCAGACAGTGGAGGTCAGTGGGCCCGCTGCTGTTTTTATTGTACATAAATGATTTGAGAGATGTATGCTCTTGCAATTTGCTTATGTACGCTGATGATTCAGCTTCGCTCCTCTCTCACAAGGACTTCTTCACAAGGACAAGGACCCTCCAAAGGACGCTAGGAGAGGAGCTTTCACAGGTCAGCATCTGGCTGTCCGGCAACTGGTTTATTATTATTATTCAAAACAAAGCTCAGGTTGAAGAAGGCCCCAAAAACTATGGAATGCTTCCTTCTCAAAAAAAAAAAAAAAATAATTTACAGATCAGAAGAGAGAGGCCAATGGGGTACGACTTCATAATACCTGATTACAGCATAAGATTACAGCATCAACAACATAGAAAAGACCCGTTTGGAGTGAATTGCTGTGATAAAACATTCAGCATGTTGGACAGCGTAGTCCACTATGAAATGCAGATTGTGAAATGACTACGTCTGGTGGTTACTGTGGAAACAAAAAAAAGTTGAGAGCAACTTTACCACAGGGTGCAGGGAATTGGGTCTTTGTGCGCATAGATATTGTGACCTTGTAGAGATTGCTTTTGCCTTCAAAAAAACATTGCCCTCCCAGGCAAATACCAAGAGGCTGATGCATGTTTTTATTACAAGCAGGTTGGAATACTAGGCCCCCAAAAATATGATACGTACCAATCACTGCTGCATGAATATTCATGAGGAACAGAAGTGTGCTCATCATGCCAATTAACATCCACATTTCGGCTGCCAGTTTGAGTTGATTTTAAAGGTTATTTTGATTGTTTTTTATACCTTACATGCTCTAGTATCTGAGTACATGTTTCATGTGGTATATTCATAAGGTATGTTGACTAGAATATAGCATCTCTCAAGCACTTAAAGCATCCATCAAGAAACACTGGCACATTCTAAATGCAGACCCATCTGTAAGGAAGACTTTTCATAGCAACCCAAGATTTGCCAGTAAACATGCTAGAAACATTAGAGATAGTCTTGTTAGAGCAGATGAGTATGTACACCCTCAATACTTTTTGTCTTCTCTCCCTTCAGGTAACTTTTCCTGTCATGGTTGTAAAAACTGAAATGTTATGATCAATGGTGGTTCATTCCTTCACCCTTGCATTGGGAAAAATATTTAAGGTCCATGGCTGAACAACCAGAAAAAAGGAAGTTCATTGTACAATTAGCAAAAATCCAAGGAAAATCTCAGGTGACTCACTCTTCTTGGAAATTTTAAAAAGCCTGTTATTTATGGGCCACATTACAAAGTTAAAAGCACTCAGTTAGACGAACCACATTACAAAGTTAAAAGCACTCAGTTATACGAACCACATTACAAAGTTAAAAGCGCACAGTTGCATAGGCCACATTACAAAGTTAAAAGCGCACAGTTGCATAGGCCACATTACAAAGTTAAAAGCGCAAAGATGCATATCGGCTTTTCAGCCTTCATCAGCGTTCAGCCTATCTAAACGCAGACATTCCCATCCTCCCCTTTTCCTTTGAGCACCTCACTTCTACACAGTAGAAGCCACAGTGTTGTTCCTTTTCTCTCCCAAGTTCATTGTATATCTGATGAAATAACCCAGGTGGGTTCCTCTGTATTGGTAAGACCAAACAGGAACATTATGGAATAAGAGCAACACAAAGAAGAACCAGGATGAAAGATCTCCTGGTGCATTGCATTACATTCATTTGGCAGTACAATAAGTACATACAAAATGTCATTGGAACAACTACAAAACACAGGTCCGATAAGGTACAGTACTAATTTTGCACAGTTATTCATAGCCATGAACACATTAAGTCCAGTTCACACAGTGAACATTACTCTGACCTAACCTATAGTAGGCCTAAGTCAAACTAGGAGGGAGGAAGATATTTTAATACATTTGGCTGTGATGTATACCAACTAAGGCTCCAAGGCCTTGGGTTGGTGCAGGCACCTAAGAGGGGAGGGAATAGAGCAACTTTACTGTTGCAGAGGGAAGAATGTTGGATTTACAGTCTACAGACAGAGAGTCTTAGTGACCTTAAAGAGAAGCTCCAGGTAGGGCAGGGCGATCGACCGTCTTGTATGTTTCCATTCCACTTAGTAGAATCAGGTGTGCCAAATAAGGCTTGAAATGAAAACCTACAAGGATGGTAGATCTCCAGGAACAGGGTTGGGCAGCCCTGAGTTAGGGTGAGTTATTTAATGAATGTGCCTTACAGAAAAGAAACCTATTAGCTTCCTTTCACTTTCTTTTCCCTTTAAAATGATTTTTAAAAATGGTTGTATAGAAAACCCCCCAGAGTCCTTGTTTGGGACTATTTTAATCAGTTACTTAGTTGGTCTTGCTTTGTTTATCCACTCAGCATCTATATTTCTGATATTTTGGACTACAGCATATATTGTGATATGTTTCCATTTATGCATTGTTACTATTTAGCTTTTTTTAGTGTGTCAATGAGAAAAAGTTGGAACTAGTTAAGTTACATGACTACCAGCAGATAAAGACAATATGTTGGCATCTTCATTGTTCAATGCCAATGAAGGCTGCATAGCTGAAAAGTTTTTGCATGCTGGCAATAAAATAGAGTAAAAAGTATACATCTGACTGCCCCCCCCCCCCCCAAAAAAAAATAAAAATTGGAAGAGATAACTTGGCTAATGCTATTCAGTGCTCTACCTAACATTAAGCTAATATAACTATTACCCATTGAGCGTTAATGAAGGCGCATTTTGGTGTTGATTTGCTAGAGCACTGGCTATCAGTACTTGGTAGTTAGGTAAACTAGCTATCTATGTAGGTAAGGTAACACATTCTTTCTTATCCTCTGTAACACTAAATATAGCTCTAGTATACCTACCTCGTAGTCTGTGCCCAGAAGTTATAATAGTTGTTATTTTTATTATGTGTTTGTTTTTATTGAACGTTATGACACATTTAAGCTAACTTAACCTACCTGCTCTCACAAATTGCCTAAGGATGAAAAATGAGGCTGAATATGGACAAAACATTGCCATTTTCTCAGAAAAAAGAAGTCATACCCTAGTTAGGCTGACATTAACTTCCATAAGGCGGCTAGCTAGCGCTTCACCCAATAGTTTTTCGGGAAAAAAGAGGCACACATTTCAGCTAAGTCAGCACAAAGTTTAGCTAGTTTACTGCTACTTTGTTTTGGTGACAATCTCTATCATGTACACATTACATGTAAAAAAAAACAAAAAAAAAAAAAAAACTATTTTTGTTGGCTGGCACTGTGCGGGGAAAGAAAAATTCAAGCCAAAGATAATATCTAGTCCAGCTAGCTTGATATTTTGTGAACGAATCTACTTAGATCTACTACTATTATACGGTTAGCCTGATAGTTAATTTCCTAGGGCTTAGACGGAATGGCACTTGCTAAGTTTGCCTGGTTTCTCAAATTCAAAGACTTAATTCAAAGATTATAAAACAGAGAGTTTTCCCTTCTAGTTGGATTGTAGTTGTGTAGCTTTGTTACTTTATCTAACTTTAGCCAGCTTAGCTAGTTATCTGATTATATCATATAAGTCTGCCACTCCGCTAGGTCTAGCAAACAAGCTATTAGCCGAGTTGCAAAGGTCAGTTCTTACCTTATAGTACACATCAAACTGTATATTTTCGGGAAGGGAACGGATTCGCGACTGGCTGTAATTGTCCACCACTGATGAAACTGCAGTGTTATACAGTGTCTCTGGGATCCACTGGAGCTCCGCGGCGGCCATCCTTTTTTCTTTTCTGGCCAGGAGGAGAAGCCGACCTCAGACCTTTCACTTCCTCCGCTAACTTGTCAAGTTCGTTTCACTTTCTCTGAAACTCCTCCTATACCCTCGCCTTTCATACTCGGGGACAAAACTCGAACGATACTTGGTCTGGATTTTGAGTTCAACCATGTGCCATTTAATCCCATGTTTCTCCCAAAGCTAACACCCAATATTACTAGCTAACCCTCCTCTTTCCCCTCATATTCATAACTGGTCGACGTCGTGACGCTGTTACCGTGGACATCGTTTGCGGTTGTGTTTCATGGTTTTGACAGTGTTTCTGAGTGGCTCGTAGGATTTCATTAGTATTATCTTTTTGACCATCTATGGCAGTCAGTTGCTTTCAATATGGGTATTTGTGTGCATGTGGAACCGCTTGCACCTGCGTTCCATAGTGTCGAACACGGTCTCTTTTAATGTAGTAGGCAACGCATAAGCGTCCAGTTTGAAGCTACAGTGATTTCTTCCGAAGTTGGTTGCTTGGCAGTGGTGGCAGTTTTTATCGGTGGATCGCACCCATTTTGCAGCATTACCGCCACCTACCGGACTGGAGTGGATCAGAATTAAAATCCAAACTGTAAATCTTGTTTCCCCCCCTCCCGAGGTACATAAATAGGCTGATAAAAACTACATAAGCCTAAATAATGTCGTGCAACTTATTTCCTGTTCATTCCATACATTTGCAATTCTTCATAAAAAGCTCTTGTGAAATTGAGCACAGGAAACTGCATAGCATAGGGCATGATGAAAGCATAGGATCTGAACTGATCCTGGCAATTATGGGACAAAATCAATTCTGTAACAGCCCTGAGAACAAACCTACTAGCTTCCTTTCACTTTCTTTTCCCTTTAAAATATTTTTAAAAAATGGTTGTATGGAAAAATCCCCAGAGTCCTTGTTTGGGACTATTTTAACCAGTTACTTAGTTGGTCTTGCTTTGTTTATCCACTTAGCATCTATATTTCTGATATTTTGGACTACAGCATATATTGTGATATGTTTCCATTTATGCATTGTTACTATTTAGCTTTTTTTAGTGTGTCAATGAGAAAAAGTTGGAACTAGGTAAGTTACATGACTACCAGCAGATGAAGGCAATATGTTGGCATCTTCACTGTTCAATGCCAATGAAGGCTGCATAGCTGAAACTTCCATATTTTTTGCATGCTGGCAATAAAATAGAGTAAAAAGTATATGTCTGTCTGCTGGTTTTCGATTCTGGTCTGACTTTTAAATTCTGTTCCCAACTGAGGACGTGAACAGATGGTAGAGACAGTTGACAGGATGGTAGAGACCGTTGACATTTTGAATAAAAACTAAAAACATGCCATTTCCCCTTGTGTGCCTATAAGTAGTTTTAATTATCTTCACGGCCTGAATTTGGTTGTCTTCGATTATTCTATCTTCAGCTTTTACCATAGCTGTTATTTTATTGCTTTTTATCTTATTGCACTGTACCCCTATATACACATTGTGCCATATAAAGATTTATATTTTCAACTTTGTCAGTCATTGTTGATAGTTTAATAATGAAACAAATTCATGATAACAACATAATGAAATACCACTGACATGCTTCCATGTACTTGAAATACCACTGAATTGGATTTTATTGATGTGGGCTCTTCAGCTACAGGTGGTCAGGCTTTCAGGTAAAAAAAAAAAAGGTCTGGTGTAAACCGCACCCTCAGCCTGGCTGTGCTTATTGTTTCCTATTGCCAGCTGTAAAAAACAAATTCATAATTGGCTTCATGCTGACAATTCATACTTAAAAGCAAATCTATTCATAAATTAGACACACAATAAAAATGTAGTCTCGCATGTCCACACCCAGAGCTTGCTTACTGTAAGATAAGTAAATACTCAGTGTTAAAATTTATGACCAAGATTAAATATGTAGATGACACACTAATGTGATTACACTTTCATGACATGGTGTGAAAACACTGGGTTAAGTGACTTGGACAAATATCAGAAAACATGGGCAACGTTGCCCTGGAATAAAATTTTTTAGTCAGTACGAAATATTTATGAACGTTTAGTAACTTCGCATGATTTTCACAGCAATAAATGAGACAGAGTTTAGGAACCTTACAGATACATGAAGTATGAATGCATACATATCAACAAACTGTTCAGTTTGGAGAATGATGGCCCATGGAAGGACATTATTGTTACCGATAGGTGGCGCCGTCGAGTGCCTTTCCCATCTTATCCCCAGTTGCTAGAGCTCTGACGTCACTGCGTTCCTGAGCATGCCTACAAAGCGTCGAAAATAAACAATAGACCAAGCAAGAGAGATACATTTTGGAGCGTCCAAAAACTTCATTAAATTAAGTAAAAACGCGATTTCAGTGGACATACAGCCTCTAAATTGGAAAACAAACGTCTCAGTAACCATGGAAAACGTATTTTCGTTGCGAGTGAGTGTGTTCTCCGACCAAGGCGGCAGGAAATATATGGAGGATGTGACCGAGGTTGTAGTGGAGCCCGAGCCGGGGGAGGATGAGCTTGAGTCGCCGGAACAAGGCGACGCAAAAGTGGACAGCTGTTCGTCTGCTGACAGTACGCCGGTAAACGTGGTTCAACAGCTAGCTCCAAGCAACCCATGCAACGGCCCCCTTCCTTCACCGGCAGCCACCACGGTGGCATGGACTCATAACATCACAAACGACGGCGAAAGTTGTGCAGCGGCATCGGTGGAGGGCGAAACACCAACTGACGAGACTCTTCCACGGCGTTCAGTGGCTTATTTCGCAGTTTTTGACGGCCATGGGGGACGAGAAGCAGCGCAATTTGCTCGGGACCATCTTTGGGATTTTATAAAGAAACAACGGGGCTTTTGGTCCAATGACGACGAGGAAGTGTGTGGGGCGATCCGCAAGGGCTTCGTTGCCTGCCATTACGCCATGTGGAGAAAGCTGCGTAAGTTGCTAGCTAGGTCGTTAACTAGCAAGCTCTAGTCAGTTGGTGTGCACACAGTTTCGGTTGTATGAAAACACGACCGAAACAAGTTGGTAAGACATTGCGTTAAGCTGAATACTAGTCAATGCTGACTGACCAGCAGTCATGAAATTGCGTCGGGGTAAATTGGCTTGCTCGTAAGATCACCGAGTACTTGGCTGGCTAGCTTGTTAAAAGGTTTCTCCTAGCTAGTCAAACGCGTTCTTCATTTGCTTCGTTGGCAAGACAGTGTAGCTAGTCCGCTAGCCAACGCTGGAGTTGTTCAGAAACGATCCCGTCGGTTCTTGGCGATAAGATACTGTCTACTTCGGAGGCGAGGCTACTATTAGCAAAATCGGGTTGATTGATTTCATTTATTGTTCAATTTGTCATTTTTAAACTTGGGCGCCAGAAGAATGATCGCTACTACTGTGGGAAAACGTTCCCGTGATTCCCCCACGCCCCCAACGTTGGGATGAAACGACGGCCTTGGCTCCAGTCTGTCGGTTTTTTTTAGGCTGGAAATTTGACGGTTTCGCACGGGCAGTTATTTAATGACTGTCCGCATGGAATTGGCTAAATTGCTAAGGTTAATAAGTCGTGATCTGTTGTAATTTTTGATATCTGAATGTTTTTTGCTGTCAGGCTTGTTTAAAGTGTGTAAGGACTAATTCTCAGGGAACGAAGAAGTAACTTGGCTAGCTAACGTACATTAGTATAATATGTTAAATAAGACGTCCTGTGACCCGTTGACAGACATTATACAAACACATTTTTTTATCGACGATCTTCAAAGCAACCTTGCTTTACTTATCATAGTAAGTTGTGTGTACATGTTACATACTATTATATGTGGTCACGCGTGCATGAAAGTATTCTTTTTTAGCTACCCAACTAAACGTTTGCACATTTATTTTAACCTCATTATGAACATGTACTCCGGTGAAGTGTTGTTCCTGTTGGGTTCACATTTATGAACGTCCCGTGGAGCCAATAGAGATGGCCTATCTGAAATGTTTCTACGTCATATATCCAATCAACTTTTTAGTAGGGAGGAACCGGACATCAAGGACTCTGGCCACGATACAGCACATTCTAGAACGTGACGTAACTGCATTGCTGCTTGGAACACTGTGATCCTTTCCGCGCAGGGTGGCCAATAGGATTTTATATGCGGACTGACTGTGGGTGCTTATTGCATTAAATTCCCCCGGTGAATGCGGTACTATTATTCTTTGATCACTTACGATGCTCAGCTGTCTTTTTAAAGGGAAACAGCTTAAAATTTCTCCCCAATCAAGGTTAGTTTTTGTGGTGACAGTGGGGCTCAGTCAGCCGGCACAGCCGTGGACGGACGGAACTGTGCACACAAGCAGTCCACATCTCACTGAACTGCTCTTCTGGAGAGCTTGAAGTCCAGTCACGCATTTCACCTGGTGGAAAACGTGCGGTTTTCTTATGTCCCGTGCTGCATAACGGCAGATCTGATGCGGGAGGGGGCTGCTTGGGTACTGGTTGCCTGGGGACTCCCTCCACACATGCTTCTCTGTATCATGCCATCTGGCTGTGCTGATGGCACACTCTCACGTGACTGGATTAATGTGTGATCACACTAGAAAAGCTATGTGGGTTTGGTCTGTTGAAGGGCCTGTCTAACCTGCTGGGCACACAGTCACTCTCACAGTGGCCTGGCTGTTTGTTTGTTTACGTAGTTCTTTTGAGGGACACGCCTGTCAGTTCATGCCTGGACTTGCCTGAGCTTCAGTCGACAGCTGTGCGGACAGGAATTCAGACCTCAGCCCCAACCCCCCCCCTCCCCCCCCGGCTTTGGTCTGGTCTGGCCTCTGTACTCACCTGGTGGAAGTGTCCCGCCATTACCTGTGGGGGTATTGCACTGCCGTTTTCAGGCTGAGAATGTGACCGGAAACCCTTCCGTGGATTAATTTTTAAAGTGTGTGTATGCATGGGGCTCTCCCAGGTGCAGTGTGTGCTGCGGCTCCTGGTTCTCAGTGTAGTTCCACCCCTAGTGTGGATGGAGACCTGGTTGGCCGTCACTTAAAAGAGCCCAATTAAGCACTCGGCATTGTGTAGTTGGGGGTGGAAAAAGAAACAAAATATAAATATGTCAGGCTATACAATTTACCGCGTACCCGTGATTCTGCCTGACGTATGTAGCAGGACAAGGATTTCAGCTCTGTTTTTGCCATAAGTATGAGCCATTTATACAGCATCCAGTTCCTTTACTCTCAGTCTGCAGGTGCTTTTATCCAGAGCGACTCATAATGAATTTACATAAATGTTTCCATAAGGCCTTTGTGATTAACCCTGCTAATAACCTTCCCAGACCAGCCAAGCATGAGCACAACATGAGTGAGCTAAATAAATCGCTAAAGATAAGCTAACTTTTGCTACTCAGAACAATAAGAACATAATCCGTAGAGTGACCGCCGTCACACGGTGGCACACAGATCCCCCCTCCGTGGCCTGCCGTGCACAAGACCCCCCTTGTCTCAACGCAGCCGAGTCTTTGTCCAAGCGGGGCTGCTGCTCCAGCTGCCGCTGTGCAGCAGAAGAGCTGCTCGAATAGCACTGCTGACAGCTGATTGGCTGATTGAGCGATGCGGCTGATTGGCTCTCTCCTGCCCTGATGTGAGAGGCTCCCTCGGACGACGGCTCCGGCTGAGCTCCTTGTTCTCGGTGCACTTTGCCCCACAGTACAGGCGGGGGTGCTGGCAGTTGGTATTCTGTTACAGTTGAAAATGCATGCGCATCTGTAGACCCCGTACAGGTATTCATTTTTTACCTTGCTCCTTTTTTACTTTCGTTACTTGGCATCGGTTGGTTTCTGGGTCCCTGCCTGGTACCTGCATGCTGTAACTGGGCAGTTGGTTCAAACTTCAGGTCTCGCCACGTGACACATTTGGGTTATGATTCTGTCTGGAGGTGGAGGCCAGATAATGACATCAGCCCACGTGGAAACCATGGTGACAGTTTTAGTATCGAAGCTTCGAATTGAAGTTGAATCCTCTAAGGCAGGCCTGCCCAACCTTGTTCTTGGAGATCTACCGTCCTGTAGGTTTTCATTTTAACTCTAATTTGGCACTCCTGACTTCAGTTACCAATTAGCAGCTGAGCAAGAGCTCTAGCTGTTGAGCGAGGTGTGCTTTGTTAGGGTTGGAGACCTACAGGGCAGTAGGTCTCCAGGAACAGGTGTAGGCAGCCCTGCTCTAAGGCCTCTGTGTTTTGTTCGGCTCGTCAGCATTTGGAAACTTGCTCTGAGCAGGAAGTGACACGTGTAGTGATGCCTGGTCCCCGGAAGTGCAGAGTGGAGAAGTTAGTCAACCATTCAAAACGCTAAGTGCGAATAGCTACAATAGAGTGGAAGGAACAAGATATTTGTTCCTATCAACACCAGAAAGAAGAGTTGGTCCACAGTGCACTCACTCATTAGACTTTGTCATGGCTCATCTCAATAGAGCTTTGTAGCCTTGTATATTTAACGAGTTCTGTGTCTTGGTATTGCAAGTAAAATCTTGAGATGTCATAACTGCTGTGAAAAGTGTTTTGAAAGTCGAAAATATTTATCAGATAGTCTGCTTGCACAAGAATCTTGAAATTCAAAAATAGGCATTGATTGGTTGTCCAGTTTCTTGTGTCTATAAACATACAAACGTGGTATAAAATTTGAAATTAATCACAAAGCTAAAAAATACATATTTAGCTTAAATTATTGTTGTACATTCGTTATCTGTTTATTTGAAGAAGAATGCTTATATTTTCTAACTATAATTGCAAATGCTGATGCCTTGAACAGTGTTGCTATCATCTTAATAGATTTTCTCTTATTGATCACTTGAAGGTGAACACAGTCTCTATCAGGATCTAAAATGGTTAGTCTAATTTTTTGTGCTCCTGGCCTACCTTTGTTTCCTTTAGAAATCCTGCAAGCTCTTATATTTTAGATTTGTTACACAAATAAGTTTTATTTATTTATTTTTTAATCAAAAAATATTTACGGTTCCTCTCTTTGTGTTCAGAATTGACAAATAAAGAGGTAAACTTTTTAAACTCTGATTTCATGCATATTGAGGTGTGTCCTTTAAGACGTTTCCCTGAAATTCTGACCAAATATTGCAATATGTTGCTGTTTTTCTAGTATCGCAATATGTTGCGATGTTGTATCGTGACATTTGTATCGTGATACGTATCGCGAAGCTCAGCCCTGAAGTGACGCTGTTACAGGTCGCAGTCGGAAAGTCACGTGACCTCTCATTGCTCAGACGGCAAAACCAAATCCGTAAAACCCGAGATTTCCGGGGAGCGAGTGTACTTTCACCGAGCCTTCTCTCCTCCTCTCCCCTCCGTTTCCCCCCCCCACCGCAGCGGAGTGGCCGAAGACGCTGACGGGGCTGCCCAGCACGTCGGGCACCACGGCCAGCGTGGTGGTCATACGGGGCGACCGCATGTACGTGGCCCACGTGGGCGACTCGGGCGTGGTGCTGGGGGTGCGGGACGACCCCACCGACCAGTTCCTCCGCGCCGTGGAGGTCACGCAGGACCACAAGCCCGAGCTGCCCAAGGAGAGGGAGCGCATCGAGGGGCTCGGGGGCAGGTGAGGGGGTGGGGGGGGAGTGGTGGGGGGGGCTGGTTGCTGGAGGAGAGGTGGGGTGTGGTTGGGGAAAGCGCAGGGCTTCCACTGTCCTGGAAAAGATGTTTCATAACCAGTGACTTAACCGGTGTAAATCTGGTTCTTGTTTTGTGTTTCAATTTTTTTTCGTCATCTGTATTTACTTTTTTGTCTTTTTTTCCTGTATGGTTTCTTTTCTTTGAATATAATAAGATAAACATGAACAATAACTCTGATGATACTCAGTCTCACAGCTGCCATTTGCTGTGAGTTGTATGTTAATGTAAACAAATCAATGTGGTGTCACACAGCAAAGCTCCCTGATTGGGTGAAACCGGTGGGTCACTGACCTGCTCTCTGTCTGCTGCTGGTGTCGTCCCCAGTGTGATTAAGAAGTCCGGGGTGAACCGCGTTGTGTGGAAACGGCCACGGCTCACTCACAACGGCCCCGTCAGGAGGAGCACCGTCATCGACCAGATCCCCTTCCTGGCCGTCGCCCGCGCCCTGGGTAAGGACTGCAGACTGACCCGAAACTGACCCGAGAGGGACCCAAAACTGACCCAAGAGGGACCCAAAACTGACCCGAGAGGGACCCGAAACTGACCCGTGCCAGACCCAAAACTAGTGATTGCCTCGCCTTGGGTCGGTTCGGGGTCCACATTTCATCGGTTTCTAATGGCCCCTGCTGGTTGATCGGGCTCCTGTGGACTGCAGGCCAAAGCTGCACGTCAGAGGTCTTTCTCTGACTCCACTCTGTGCCAGCTTAGCTGCGGTGTGAACAGAAGCAGGCTGGTGACACCGCGTTTGTCCTGTCTCTCCTGATTGGACAGTAGGAACCCCTGAACGCAGCTGTGTTAGCAAATGGAAAATTGAACGTTCCTAATTAGGGTGGGAATTGGACATGTAAAAGAACTGGACTGTAAAGAAAATCAAGTGCATTTACGAAACTGTTGATGAGCACTCCTTGCGAGCCTCAGTTTGAATTTGTATGAATAGTTCAGGAAGGGCTTCGTGCTGTTTTACATTAACTGTGCCCTGGAGTAAGTGCGTTTGTTTTCCAGGGAAATCACTCAGTCGTACGTCATCCACAGAGCGAACACATGGAGTACTCTCCGCTGATGTCCTGCCAAACGCTTTGGCTGGATTTGATTTCTCCAGAGCGGTGTTTTGTTTTTTTTTAACATTTTTTTTTAAGTGCCTGTCTGACTGAGGATTACCCAGTCTGCTGTACTCTTTCTCGCCCTCTTGTGGAGAGAATTGGAATGGCAGTGTCTCCAGCGCCGTCCACTTCGGTTTTGGGTTGAGTATTATTTAACCGTGCTCCCCCATTGCTCACGTGTGTCACTGGGCTCCAGAAAGTGGTTCTTGTGAATGCGGTGTTGTCCCAGAACTCGCTCTGCTGAATACAGTCCTCAGCTGGCAGACTCAGAGAGGTGGCTGTTCGCGGATGAACGGCAGTCATCCGTTCTTAGCAACCATTCCTAGCGACCACAGGCTGCTGTGGTCACTGCTGCACTGCACGTGTTTTCTGTTTACGCGTTAAAAAAAACAAAGCCGTGTCGTCCTAGTTACCCTGGACGCGCTCGTGTGTGACCTCAGCCGTCTGATACAATGCTGGCTACAGAAAAAAGTTTTATTAGGGACCGAAAAGTAATGCCCGTCTCAATGTTTCCTGTTTGAACAGCGGGCGCTAAGCCTTGCCAGCTCTGTGAGTGTCTGATGATCCCATGTTTTTGCGCACGTTTTGACATTTTGTGTGACGGAGTCTTGTGGGCGTGTTTGGCAGACGCTCAGTCAGGCTGTCTGCGGCTCCTGTGTGCTCAGCTTCCCCAGATAGAGCAGCCCAGTACTGTGTTGAAGGGTTCACTCTCTGGGATTTTCTGATGCTCAGTTTTACGCGTGTTTCCTCCTGGCCCCGCAGGTTTTATGTGAAAGGACGGCTTTTTTAGATGCCTACAGAAATTTCTCATGCCCTGCCGACTTTGCCGAGGCAGGTATAAAATTACTGTGCCAGTAGATTTGGAGTTACTTGAATGGTTTTGTTTTAGATCACAAACCCCTGAATGTCTTGATACTGGTTCTTGTAAATCCCGCAGGTCATCAGAAACTTTTGTAAGTCTTAAATATCCACCATCCGCTCACAAAACTCCCAGGGCCAAGTGAAAATGTTCTCTAAAACTGAAGTAGTATCAAAAAAACCCCGAAAGGGAGCTACCCCTTTAAACACAAGACGAGTTTGGGCAAGGTGGAGATACAGCGCCCCCTGGTGTTTAGGGCTCTGGCTATTTATTTATTTATTTATTTATTTGTCCAAAAAAAAGTCAGTGTTCACGGTTCCATTGATTTCAATTGCCAGCAGTGATTGTTACACCAGTATTAGAATGTTCAGGTAACAACATTTTAATGGCATATTTTTGATGTTGCACCTTAAAGGGTTAAAATACAACCTCAAAACCTCCCTTATTTTGCTCAGTTTGCTGTGACTGCTGATTGATCAGGTGATGTTTGTGTCATATTGCTTTCGCTTGTCACGCTCTGTTTATGAGGCTGAAGGTAGGACATGCTGCCTTGTTGGATGTTTTTGGCGCGTCGCCCCCTGGTGTTGCGGCAGGGCCTGACGCTTCCTGACCCCCCTTCCGCCCCTCTCCGCAGGGGACCTGTGGAGCTACGACTTCTACAGCGGGGAGTTTGTGGTGTCGCCCGAGCCGGACACCAGCGTGGTGAAGCTGGACCCGCGGCAGCACCGCTACATCGTGCTGGGCAGCGACGGGCTGTGGAACATGGTGCCCCCGCAGGACGCCGTGTCCATGTGCCAGGACAACGACGAGGCCATGGTGAGCGCCACGCCCCACACGCTGCACACGCAGCTGTCAGCGGCAATGATAATCAGCAAGAACGCTTAGCAGCAGCAATAATACTAAGCAATAACGCTTAGCAGCAGCAATAATACTAAGCAATAACGCTTAGCAGCAGCAATAATACTCAGCAATAACGCTTAGCAGCAGCAATAATACTAAGCAATAACGCTTAGCAGCAGCAATAATACTCAGCAATAACGCTTAGCAGCAGCAATAATACTCAGCAATAGTACTTAGCAGCAGCAATAATACTCACCAATAACGCTTAGCAGCAGCAGTAATACTAAGCAATAACGCTTAGCAGCAGCAATAATACTCAGCAATAGTACTTAGCAGCAGCAATAATACTCAGCAATAACGCTTAGCAGCAGCAATAATACTCAGCAAGAACGCTTAGCAGCAGCAATAATACTAAGCAATAACGCTTAGCAGCAGCAATAATACTCAGCAATAACGCTTAGCAGCAGCAGTAATACTCAGCAATAGCGCTTAGCAGCAGCAATAATACTAAGCAATAACGCTTAGCAGCAGCAATAATACTGGTAAATGGTAAATGGACTGCATTTATATAGCGCTTTTATCCAAAGCGCTTTACAATTGATGCCTCTCATTCGCCAGAGCAGTTAGGGGTTTAGGGGTTAGGTGTCTTGCTCAAGGACACTTTGACATGCCCAGGGCGGGGTTTGAACCGGCAACCCTCCGACTGCCAGACAATCGGTCTTACCTCCTGAGCTATGTCGCCACTTACTAAGCAGTAACGCTTAGCAGCAGCAGTAATACTCAGCAATAACGCTTAGCAGCAGCAGTAATACTCAGCAATAACGCTTAGCAGCAGCAATAATACTAAGCAATAACGCTTAGCAGCAGCAGTAATACTCAGCAATAACGCTTAGCAGCAGCAATAATACTAAGCAATAACGCTTAGCAGCAGCAGTAATACTCAGCAATAACGCTTAGCAGCAGCAATAATACTCAGCAATAACGCTTAGCAGCAGCAATAATACTCAGCAATAACGCTTAGCAGCAGCAATAATACTCAGCAGTAACGCTTAGCAGCAGCAATAATACTCAGCAATAACGCTTAGCAGCAGCAGTAATACTCAGCAATAACGCTTAGCAGCAGCAATAATACTAAGCAGTTATACTTAGAAGGAGCAATAATATTTAATAATAACGATGGCAAAAGCAGTAGTAAAATTCCTTAGCAATTAACCGCCACTTTACTGACCCCCCTCACCACATGACTCCGCCCATTAATCACATTATTCTGCTCCCTGCCATTACATGACTCCGCCCCTTGTCACATTACTCCACTCCTCATCACATTACCCCACCCCCTCATCACATGACTCCACCCTGCCCCCCCGTTACATGACTCTGTCCCCTCATGACATGACTCCGCCCCCCAATCACATGACTCCGCCCCCTCATCGCATGACCCCGCCCCTCGTCACACGACTCTCTCTGCAGGCGCAGGGCGGGGTCTCGAGCGCCCGGCAGCTGGTGAGCCACGCCCTGCTGCGGTGGCGGCAGCGGATGCTGCGGGCCGACAACACCAGCGCCATCGTGATCGCGCTGCAGGAGCCCGGCCAGGCGCCGTCCCCGCTGCACCAGGAGGAGGTCCTGCTCAACCTGGCCGAGGGCCCCTGCTGCGGCCCCCCGTCCGGGTCCCGATCCAACACCCCGCTGGTGAAGGTGAGGGTCCGGAGCTTTCCGTTTGCGCTTTGTGGAACTAAATTCTGTGTCACAATCAGTTTAATATGCGGATTTGGAGATGTGAGTGAGTGCTGATTACTGAATTGCAGAGAATGGACTTTCTGCACCTTTGTGCTGCAGCGTCCACATTGGTGTCTGAGCTTAAGGTAAAAAAAGCAAAAGAGAGTAACTGAGATTATGAGCGCTGGTGAGGTACTGAAGCAGAGTAAGAAACTGTGTGAGCGCTGTTCTGCTCATGACCGAGCATGAAGAGTTTGGGTGTGTCTGTACCCTATGATGGGGGTGTGTCTGTACCCTGTAGTGGGGGTGTGTCTGTACCCTGCAGTGGGGGCGTGTCTGTACCCTGCAGTGGGGGCGTGTCTGTACCCTGCAGTGGGGGCGTGTCTGTACCCTGTAGTGGGGGTGTGTCTGTACCCTGCGGTGGGGGTGTGTCTGTACCCTGCGGTGGGGGTGTGTCTGTACCCTGCAGTGGGGGTGTGTCTGTACCCTGCAGTGGGGGTGTGTCTGTACCCTGCGGTGGGGGTGTGTCTGTACCCTGCAGTGGGGGTGTGTCTGTACCCTGCGGTGGGGGTGTGTCTGTACCCTGCAGTGGGGGTGTGTCTGTACCCTGCGGTGGGGGTGTGTCTGTATACTGCAGTGGAGGTGTGTCTGTACCCTATGATGGGGATGTGTCTGTACCCTGCTCTGTCTGACTGTTTGCCCCCCCCCCCCCCCCCCCTTGCAGACGCTGGACGCCGAGGCCCCCTCCCCCGTGTGCGAGCTGCTCCCGGCGCTGGAGCGGCGGAACGCTTTTTCGGGGGCGACGCTGCGCGCCCTGTCCGACCCCCTCCTGCCCCCCTGCCTGTCCCCCCCGGAGGGGCGCTCCCCGGAGAGCCGGGCCCTGGCCGTGCGCACCAACGAGGGCGTGGCGTCCCCCTGCAAGCGGAGCCTGCAGAACTCCCCCGGCCCGTCGGGCAAGAAGGGGCGCCGCTGCCCCCCCTGCCCCGGGCCGGCCCGCCGCAGGAACGCCGAGCGCGCTGCCGGTCGCCGCGGCAACAGGGGCCAGAAGCAGCCCCCCACCGTGACTGACCTCCTGCAGCAGCACCGCAAAGCCACCGTGTGCGTGTGCTGAGCAAATGCGTGTACACACACACACACACACGCAAACGCACACACTCACTCACTCACTGTACACAACTGCTGCTCCCTCCGTCCCTCACTCACTCCTCCTGGTGCGTGTGCGTGCGTGTGTGTGTGCGTGCCTGTGCGTGCGCGCGTGTGTGTGTGCATGCGCACGCATGTGTGCGTGTGCGTGCCTGTGCGTGCGTGTGTGTGAGGTTTGCCGTTGTCATAGATTGAACGCTGTCCCCCTTGTAACATTTGTACATTGCAACTTCTATGATGCGTTACCAAGTGGCTCAGATAGCCCAATGTTCCATCTATGGCACAGGTATACTTTTATAGGCAAGTCTATTACCTGTGTTTTTTTTATATGTGAATAGATATGAGTATATTTAAACGGGGGAGGATTACACATGATATCTACAGTCCTGTTGACGTAGCTGTGATCTGACCCTCTGTACGTGGGATTTCACTTTATCTGGTGCGTCTCTTTGAGCTTCCCTTCTAATTGCGTCCGTTCCTCCTTTCTCAATTCGGTAACTTGTAAATATTCCTGCAACGAGACAAAAAAGGCCCCTTGTTCTACTTTTGAGTAAAGCAATATATATATTTTTATACATTGTTTTATTTCGATTTCTCCTGACTCAAAGGGATGCATCATTTTAACATTATGAAGTTGGATCACAAATTGACTGTTGTGATAAGAGAATGGCGTTGTCCGCAGACTAATCCCAAAACTGTACTGTTTCCGGCTTCTGGTATTGAAGTGTACGTCTGTGTGTCAGTGTTCTTTTTTTTTTTTTTCCTGTTTCTATGGATGGGACGAACATCCATCCTCACTTGACGGTGCTGCTATGGTAACCAGTGGAAATAAACACCAGAGAAAAGCTGTGAGGTCAGACAGTAAGGAGCTGGAGCTGCGTCTGTTTGCCCTCTCTTTTTAACCCTTGACCTCTGACCTTGAGGGAGTTTACCTTTTTTTTTTTTTTTTTTTTTTTTTTTTAACACTGTAACTGGTAGCTATGAATTAGACGTGAATGAGACTTGGAGTGTTGACGGCTCTGTGCCGTTGCTATGCAGATTATGTCCAGGTTCGTTGATCTGAATGACTTAGAGCATGTCAGTGACACCAGACGCTTTGATTGGCAGGATGAACTGTCCGGATGGTTTTCATTTTTGTTAAATCTGTACTTCTCGGTCCGAATAAAATGCCCCCCCAACCCACCCACAGGACCCACATTGTGGTGGACAGGGCTTTTTCATCTTTGAGGTTGGAATTCTTCTGGGATGATGTCAGCGGGTGAGACCTTTTCTGATTGGCCGAAGCTCCGCCCATCGGCCCTGCGTCACACCGCTGCCCGGCGCTTCCACACCCCACTCGGCCAGCTATTGGTCCAGCTGGTCGTTTTGCCCCGCCCCTTTTCGGGTTCACTGTGGCGATTTGCTGAGGAGCGAACGCACCGAGAGCCACAGGAGAGCACACGCCCAATGTGGACCGTTCTGTGACTCTGGCCGATTGGTGGGTTTGGTCTCCTGGTTTGGGAATGGGGCGAGTTCCGCAGCTGACCAGCCGGCGCGTCTGAAGCACCGCCTAGACGAGCTGCCCCGTCCCGCGGCTTTAAGGTGTTCTGGAAGAGTCCATTTTTAAAAATGCAGTCCTTCAACTTAAAAACGGTTCTGGATGGGTCCATTTAAAGAATCCATTCCTTGAGCTTTAAACTGTTCTGGATGGGTCCATTTTAAAAAAACACAAAAGGCTTACCTGCTCTTCATGGCTGAACACGGCTCTGTTGATGTCCCATTGAAGGCTTAATTTTCCATCGTAGATGTTGTGCGTTCTACATGCGGAACAGAAGCATTGATTGCTTCTTGCGTTGGGTGCTGGTTTTTAAAAACATTTCTATGCTGTCATTTCACGCTGAAGAACGCTTTCTTCAATGTGAATATTTTATAAATGTGCTGGTCCCTTGGATGTGAAAATGCAGATAACATGTTCACTTGCATTTAACTTTTAAAGGGTCATACTTTAAGGATGTAGGTTTTTTAATCTGGTTTTTCTCTTTTTTTGTTGTTTATTTTATGGTGATTGATTCCTGTCTTTCTTCATTGAAGCCCTGTTAAAATGTCTGGATGTTGTACCTTTGCCCTTCCCTTTGCAGTGACTGGTCAAATAAGGATTTTTGGTTCTTCAAGACCAAAGTGCAATTTTAAAAGTAGTTTTTCTCTGTCAATACCCTGTTCTCGTCCCAGTATCAATTTGAAAGTGTGATGTCGCACCGTTTTATAATTGGCAAAGGTGTTTTTATATTTCAGGGATTCTGCATGAACTATCTTTTATTTTATTGTTTAGGTCTTTTTCCTCTTTTTTTGATTAAATGAAGTTTGTTTTAGTTTTGTTGAGAGACCTCACTTTTTATCGCCATAGCAATGGCTTGAATAATTGGTGCACTTGACCATTAATTTCACGTCAGATATTTGCGATTGTCATGTGTGACTGCCCACCAGTTCTGCCGCAGTGTCAAACTTCCGTGTACAGTCTCAATGTGGAATTACATCACCTGTCCTGAATGTTACTGCGTATGAGTATATTGAATAAAAACAAATGTTTTCAGTCTCACGTAAGTTGGTTTTTGGGCCCTTTAAGGCTCCATATGTTGGCCATTTGAGATATTTCCCAACGTCCAAACTCCTTTTGTCTTCATAGCCTCTGAACTTCCACAGTTGACTGCAGTGTGTTTACATGGTGTAGCCCAGAGCAGGTGTTTCACATTATATTTGTACTGAGGAAGTTGGTCCATGTTATGTCTGACTGAACCAGCTTGCTTAGAACCTTTAATTAACCCACTGAGTCCTCTGCATGGCTATTTGCCAGTCTATTCACGATTACCACGACATACACTCTGCGTTTCTCTGGGGGAGCTAATGGTTCAGCATAGCAGTTGGCACTGCCTCAGTTGCAGTGAGCAGCACTAGTATAACTGCTTCCACAATGAGTTCTACACAAAATATCCAAAGGCAATGGAAAAAAAGTAGCAGCTAGAGATCAGCTGATTTCGGCTCTTTCTGTTTTGGATATATTTTTATTAGTTTGACAGAAACTGATTTCCAGAGTGTCTTTATAAACACTGGCTCTAAGTAAGAAAAGGAGAAAGAGTAGTAACTCAATAATATAGATAATTGCCGTCATCCTGTGGGGAAAAAATCGTTGCGCCATGCAGAGTACATTCTCTGTCACGGTGTCCTGAGTATCCCAGTAACGATGATGTTACGCAAGGTTCTGAAGAAACAGAACTGCTGCAACGCTCAAGTCAATTTCTCGCGAGATTTTAATGTAAACAAACAAGTATGTGTGACGTGTAACGGACGTCGGCACAATTTATGGAAAATGTACATGGTAATTCTAACGTTTGCTTCCTAATATAAATACAGTAGAATAATGTTAAAATTTATATATATAAAAATGATATTTTTTAATAAAATATTCGACGTGTATTCTCCGTTCTAAAACAGACCCCCCTAAGAAAACAGAAAAAATTGCTATTGGTGTGAGGTCCACATCGCCCGCCTTTCTCGGGTACGTATTTGCGGGGCTGTGCGGACGGGACGTTTTCATTGGCTGTTTTATGAGTTCCGCTGTTTTCAGTATTTTCTTCTGTATTGTCGCGTTCAGCGAAGAGCTTCAGTGGAACAGGACTAGAAACACAACGCCCTGGGTTCGTAGAGAAACGTCGTTTGTTAAACAATTCGTGAAAATGTATTGTGCATAGACTCTTGAATATTTAGCGTATTCAATTGTTATTCTCCCAGTGGAGTACGCTACGTGTCAACTAGCTGCTAGCTAGCTTGCTAAGTTGTCAATCAGTTTGGTTTACACAGCTAGCTAGCTAACAGGATGCCCAAGTAATGTTATAGCAAGCTACTTTATTGTTTAATTAGATCATATTTGAGGATAATGAGCAAATAGCCAAAAAATATTAAACTGAAAATACATTATTTGCCTGTTGCGCGAAATTCAGCCGCTAGCCAATTGTTCCTAAATGTCCCCCTATTGTGGCCAAGCACAATGTTTCCACTTTAGCTACTTGAGTGCCATTGGTTATCTTGAAGTCTTTGTGTCAATCGAAATGGAAGTATGTGAAGACATTTAGCTTGTTGTATTAGAGGTAAATTGTACACAACAATACACATCCAAATTCCCACTGCTGTTGAATGTAATTTGTGTCAACAAGCAAGTTTAAAAGATTTTGATTGAGCCATTGTCGTTTTGTGGAAGTTGCTATTTGGACATGAACTGCTGCACAGTATGACAGCCAATGAGAAGTCACACTGCAAAACCAGTGAAGCAGTCTTTCATTCTCTCCAGGATCTCCAGGTTGCCTGTTCTTTGTTTCCTCCTTACACATGTGAGCTAATTTGGACCCAAGAACTCGGGTGGTGTGAGTTAACTTTATAATCGACCACTTAAATTAATCAACTTGGTACTGAGTGACATCCAAACCTGCAAATTCCAGTGCTCTCCCAGATCAAGATGGAATAACAAGGAAGATAATACTGAGTGTAGTGCAACTCAGTGCTCTTTGCAGCTCTGGGAGGGAGGGATAATCTGGTCCCATTAACCCCCTGATTAACCGTATAACTGAGCCAGGTGTATCGGTGAAAGGCTTCTGGATTTCTCAGACTGCTGGTGGTCACATGATCCCGTGCGTTCAGGCTTCTGAAGGCTGTTGCTGTTGCGTCTCAGGCCAGCGAATCCTTCTCTCCCCTGCAGGTTCGAGGATTGGAGACACGATGGCGTCCGAGTCCCCGCGCCGTCCCAGCCGCTGTGCGGGGGGCGTGGTCGTGCGTGCGCAGGCCGCCACGTAAGAACAAACCCCTCCCCCTTTTTTCTGCTTAGCTGAACAAACTCCTCCCCCTTTTTTCTGCTTAGCTGAACAAACTCCTCCCCCTTTTTTCTGCTTAGCTGAACAAACCCCTCCCCCTTTTTTCTGCTTAGCTGAACAAACCCCTCCCCCTTTTTTTCTCGTTTGGCTGAACTGGAGTGGGCCAGCCGTGCTCCCAGTCAGTCAAACTGCTGCCAGGGTGTTCAGCCCAACTCTGTGTAGGGGAACTGTGCATTCTCCTACAGGTGAAGAGGCCCAAATATGGGTTGCAGTGTTGGAGTTGATTCCATTTTCACTGAAGGTATTCGTTTCAATTTAATCCAGGAAATGAACTGAAGTTCAGTGAACTGGAAATGAAGTGAAAAAATCCCAGTAGAAACGCTTGGACATTTTTCCAACTCAAGAATTGAATTTCAGTTGATTTCCGGAATTGACTAAATTGAAATGGAATTGGCACTGCCCCTGTTTGGAAGCAGTCTACTTTTCCGTGCGCTCTGCTTTTCCTTTTGGCCATCTCCCCCGACAGCTTTAAGCTCTTTACTGGTTCATGTGTTCACAAACACAGGATCCAAAGCTAGCTCTCCTACCTCATGTTTTCACAAACACAGGCTCCAAAGCTAACTCTCCTGCTTTATGTGTTCACAAACACAGGCTCCATAGCTAACTCTCTCCTGTGTGTTCACAAACACAGGCTCCATAGCTAACTCTCTCCTGTGTGTTCACAAACACAGGCTCTATAGCTAACTCTCCCCTGTGTGTTCACAAACACAGGCTCCAAAGCTAACTCTCACCTGTGTGTTCACAAACACAGGCTCCAAAGCTAACTCTCACCTGTGTGTTCACAAACACAGGCTCCAAAGCTAACTCTCACCTGTGTGTTCACAAACACAGACTCCGTAGCTAACTCTCTCCTGTGTGTTCACAAACACAGGCTCCATAGCTAACTCTCTCCTTTGTGTTCACAAACACAGGCTCCATAGCTAACTCTCTCCTGTGTGTTCACAAACACAGGCTCCATAGCTAACTCTCTCCTGTGTGTTCACAAACACAGGCTCCATAGCTAACTCTCTCCTGTGTGTTCACAAACACAGGCTCCATAGCTAACTCTCTCCTGTGTGTTCACAAACACAGGCTCCATAGCTAACTCTCTCCTGTGTGTTCACAAACGCAGGCTCCATAGCTAACTCTCTCCTGTGTGTTCACAAACACAGGCTCCATAGCTAACTCTCTCCTGTGTGTTCACAAACACAGGCTCCATAGCTAACTCTCTCCTGTGTGTTCACAAACACAGGCTCCATAGCTAACTCTCTCCTGTGTGTTCACAAACACAGGCTCCATAGCTAACTCTCTCCTGTGTGTTCACAAACACAGGCTCCGTAGCTAACTCTCTCCTGTGTGTTCACAAACACAGGCTCCATAGCTGCCACGACTTAGAGCAGACAGGGAGTGTGTTTTTGACGAGGGGTGGTGGGCGCTGAGTGGGTGACTGAGGCAGGGGTGCTGTTTTTCAGGGAGCAGTCCTACATGGAGAGCGTGGTGACCTTCCTGCAGGACGTGGTCCCACAGGTAAGAGCTCCCCAAACACGCCCGTGCCACTGTAACATCTCTCTGCTACAGCTCACTGACCTCCTTTTACTCCTCCTCCTTCTCCTCCCATTCCTTTACCTCCAGGCCTACAGTGGTGGACCTCCAACAGATGAGAAGGAGAAGGTGATCTGGGTTCGGTTTGAGAAAGCGGACATTAATGGTGAGCAGAGGTGTCCGAGATGTTCTCTCCTAGTTATATTCAATGCATGGTCTCATCACTTACTGAGGTTCATGTGATGCAGTCATTCCTTAGTACTGTACTACAGAGCTGTAAGAGATTCAGTATTAAAGTACAGAGCTCTGAGAGATTCAGTACTACACTACAGGGTTGTAAGAAATTCATTACTACTGTACAAATCTGTGAGAGATTCAGTACTATAGTACGGTGCAAGGAGATTTAGTCCTGTAGTACAGAGCTGTGAGAGATTTAGTACTATACCATAGAGCTCTAAGAGTTTCACTACTATTGGTCAGATCCGCAACAAATTGTGTGCTATAGTGTAGAGCTGGGAGAGATTCTGTACTATAGTACAGAGCTGTAAGAGATGTGGTATTATCTCGGGGTATCGAACTCAAGTCCTGGAGGGCCTGTAGAAATTTGTGGTTTCCTTTCAATCAGCAGCCAATTAAAGCCTTGAGAAAAAGGTGTGTGGGCTCATTACCCAATCAGTTGCTTTAAATTAATCATTTGGGCTGAAATGCATCCAAAACCAGCAGACACTCTGCTTCTCCAGGACTGGAGTTTGACACCCCTGTTATGTTTATTGGGTTACACTGCATTTTCTCTGTGAATGTTGGTGAGCCACCTTCATTGTGTGAAAATGCTTACCCACATGCATAGCAAGTAGCATTTGGGCGTATTGGCTTGAGTGGGAGAGAAAAGCTGTTAACAGGAATATGAAGGTCAGTGCAGTGCTGTAACTGGAGGTGTGGTAGGACTGTGAGCCCAAAGCAGACCACGGCACAGTGCTGCTGCACAGACTGCTCTGCGGGATTCTCTCTGCTCCTGATTGGCTGAGCACAGGGCGTAAACCTGCAGAGCCACTGAGGCTCTGCTCCTGATTGGCTGAGCACAGGGCGTAAACCTGCAGAGCGACTGAGGCTCTGCTCCTGATTGGCTGAGCGCACAGTGTAAACCGACAGAGCGGCTGAGGCTCTGCTCCTGATTGGCTGAGCACAAAGCCTAAACCTGCAAAGCGACTGAGGCTCTGCTCCTGATTGGCTGAGCGCACAGTGTAAACCTACAGAGCGGCTGAGGCTCTGCTCCTGATTGGCTGAGCACAGAGCGTAAACCTGTAGATTGAACCTGATCGGCTGGTGTTGTGTGTGCGCAGATGTGTGCCGCTCCCCGGAGTTCCTGGAGTGCCACGGTGGCGGTTCTGGCCCTCCTCTCTGCCTCATGATTGGCTACACGGACGGGATGCAGATCTGGAGCATATCTGTGAGTACACCACCATCTTTGACTCTCCCTCTCTCTTTTTTCCCCCTCTGTCTACATGCGTTTATCTATATACCGGTCACTTCTCAGCTCAAGGAAAATGGCGCCCCCTGCTGTTAGTGATGGCGGTAGCACTGGGCTGTTTTTCATTATCAGTGGTTAACATGGTGAACTGCTCCTGTGTGTGTCTATAACTTTTGGACTGCACTACATATATATACATATTCATATACTATAAGTATATGAATATGTATATATATGTAGTGCAGTCCAAAAGTATTAGGTCACCTGTAGTTTAAAAAAAAAAACCATTGTAGCAAGAAAGTTATTCGCAGTGAGAACTTGCAAAGAAGCTTAAGATTTCTGCAGTGAGGCAGCAACTACCATCTGCTGGGCTATTTGTCTACTGCCTCTTGGTCTTAAGTAAAAAATTATCTTTTTGTTTATGCTTTGGTTTGTTATTCAATAAGTGCAGGGGTATTAACTGAATGCATTTCTGCCTAAGGTTTAAAAAACAAAAACCAAAAAAAACACAGGTGGCCTAATACTTTTGGCCTGTACTGTATGTATAATTATATATATATATATATATATATATATATATATATATATATAGATTTATATAGATTTATATATATGTATATATTGATATGCCTGGTTTAATAGCAACTGGGAAATAAGTAGCTCAGTAAACACAAACATGTTGGTGAAAATTGGCCAGCTCTTGTAATGATGACAGAGCAACGTGGGTCATCTGATCAGCTGTGTGTGCGTGTGTGTGTGAGAGACTGTCTGCGTGTTTATGAGTGTGACAGAGGGTGCTTTATGAAGCCGCCCACACATCAGCTGAGGCAGATCAGGCGGGGTCATTGAGACAGTTTAACTGGGGCATGAGGAAACCGCCAGGTTGAAGATCTGCGCGTCTGGTGTGAGCTGCAGTCCTACCGTCGTCCACTAGATGTCGCCAAAGGCAAGGAATTGGTACAGAACTGGAATCCTGCAGTGCAGTGGGAAAAAGTGAGCAGTTCGGTCTCTGGGCAGCTGATAGAGCGGGATCTCCTCGAGCGCTCGGTCCTGGGAAGTTTGTGAGATGGCGGGATGGCGGCGGCGACGGGCCGGATGGCGCTCCTGCTGCCTGCAGGCTTCTGAAGAGCCACAATTACAGGCGGCGCGTCGAAAATGAGACGCGGCGGGCCACATGATGTACGGAGGCTCGCGGAGGTGGCAGGCGCGCCACTATTTTAGTCTGCAGCGCTTCCGCGCCCTCTCATCGAGCGGCCGGAGGGAGCCAGGAGCATCGCTGCGGTCATGTGACCCCCTGACGCCACCATTTCCCCTCGAGGTTAGGAGCTTCCCACAGACACCTCGGCCCTGTAACTCTGGGTCCTGCTGGGGGTTTGTTTTTCCGGAAAGTTCCCTGGTTACTGTTTAAAAACTGGAACAAGAACAGGCAGCTTAGCATGGGGGGAGGGTGGGAGGGGGCGAACTCCCTTAATGGGGGCGGGGAGGGGGGGGGGGCACAGCGTCTGCAGGTATTTGTGGTTTCCTTTCAGTCAGCAGCCAATTAAGTCCTTGAGAACAAGGTGTGTGGGCTCAAGCCTGTCCTTGAGTTAAAATTAATCAGTCGTAGCGAAGCACACTGAAAACCACCTGGCACTGCAGGCCTCCAGGTCTGAAGTCTGGCACCCCTGGCTCAGGGCCTGCGACTGATGCGGTGGGGCTCTGCTGCCACCTAGTGGACAGTTAATGGTACTGCGGGCATTACACCAGCGTGCGAGTGAATGGGTGGACCGGCGTCCGTGAGCAGCTGGGCTTGCGTGAGTGTGCGGTGTGTGTGCGCGACGGCGGCGGGTTCGTGTCTGAGTGCTGCTGACGCTTTCCTGTCAGGCTCTGGAGCAGACACCCTCCTTAATGGGGCCTTGTGTGGAAGCGTCTGGCTGCGCTGTCTGAGTGAGCAAAGCTGGCCCAGAAGAGATGGGGGAATCTGTATGTGTGTGTGTGTGTGTGTGTGTGTGTGTGAGTGAGAGAGAGAGTGTGTGTGCGCGCATGTGTGTGTGTGTGCATGTGAGAGTTAGTGGATGTCACGCTGACTCAAACTGTCTGTAATGTGCCTGTTATTGTGAGAATCTGCTGCAGTCAGCCTGGATCGCACTGGCACGATGCCTGTTCATGAACACCAGCGGCCTTTTCATCTGGGGGTGATGGGAAAATGCACATAGAGGCGTTACTGTGGGTGAGCTGAGCCTGAAACGTAACACACCACGGCTGCACATTGCCATGGGATCCAGGAAATGGCAGAATATGGATCTGTCGTATTCATCTTTCAGATTGTTCATATCGGGCTGTGTGTATTCTACATGCATGCTCCTCCAGTGCTGTAGAGGGCAGCCTTCACGACCCAGCCACAGATCTCCAGGGGCAGGGTGGGGCTGGTCGATTGGGGCAGTAGATCTCCAGGAGCAGGGTGGGGCAGCTGCTCTGTACATGATAACCTCAGGGATGGGCGGGGCACAGGGTGCGTGGGCAGGGCACAGGGAGCGTGGTCAGGGCACAGGGAGCGTGGGCGGGGCACAGGGTGCGTGGGAGGGGCTCTGCAGCAATCTGAGTGTAGGAGTGAGGTAAGAGTCACAGGTGAGACGCGTCAGGTGGAGGAACGTGACCGTGCGAGGGTCAGGATGATTTCAGACCGTCACAGCCACACTGACCCCGATGGATAAATACGGCAGTTGGAAGAGAAAAGGCTTAAAGAGGCCATCTAATACCACAGTAATGCTACAATTTTTTTCCCCCTTTAATCATATTCTCCAAGAATCCCGATAACTGCGGTTGGTTGTCGTGTTTTTAATTTGTGTGAGAGTGTCGCCAGGTTGCTGTCGCTCTGTCGCTCAGTTCCAAACGGGGCAGCATACATTCTGGAATCACGAAAAAAAATGACGGACCGGGGAAAAAAAAAAAAAAAAAAAACAAACGGCAAAAAACGATTTAGCGCATTAGTCTGATAGCCGATAATGGAGGCGCTTGGTTAGGGCGTGGGCGGAGCGGTGATGCCCGCCAGCAGGGGCATTAGCCGCCGTAAACGCCGTCGTTCCTGCTCTCCGCTTAATTGTGTCTCCCCCCTGATCCCCCCGCTTTGTTTTATGGGCCCTGTAATCCGCCCCGCCGCGGCTGTAAAGTCTGCCCCGAGCACTTCTGCAGGAAACGGCGGCTTTAATCCGCCACTTTGAGGAGGCGACCGGCCGCGGATGCGCTTACGCGCTTAGAACAGGTGGATTATGGGCCGCGATGCGACTATGCGTCGCTCTCTGTAATGCAGCGGAGCGTGGGGAAACGGGAGTCTGTGGAGCAAAAGCCCGTTTCAGTAAAGGACCCTTAACACAGACACGGCAGCCTCAACACAGACACAGTGGCTTTAACACAGACACGACAGCCTCAACACAGACACAGTGGCCTTAACGTGGGCATGGCGGCCCCAGCGCAGTGGTCTTCCCGTCGCGCTGGCAGCATTACGCGTGTGCAGAGTGTATGGGAGCGCTGGCAGCATTACGCGTGTGCAGAGTGTATGGGAGCGCTGGCAGCATTACGCGTGTGCAGAGTGTATGGGAGCGCTGGCAGCATTACCCGTGTGCAGAGTGTATGGGAGCGCTGGCAGCATTACGCGTGTGCAGAGTGTATGGGAGCGCTGGCAGCATTACGCGTGTGCAGGGTGTATGGCAGCGCTGGCAGCATTACGCGTGTGCAGAGTGTATGGGAGCGCTGGCAGCATTACGCGTGTGCAGGGTGTATGGCAGCGCTGGCAGCATTACGCGTGTGCAGAGTGTATGGCAGCGCTGGCAGCATTACGCGTGTGCAGGGTGTATGGCAGCGCTGGCAGCATTACGCGTGTGCAGAGTGTATGGGAGCGCTGGCAGCATTACGCGTGTGCAGAGTGTATGGGAGCGCTGGCAGCATTACGCGTGCGCAGAGTGTATGGGAGCGCTGGCTGGGCCGGCGGGCCTCCGGGCCTCTGGGGGCAGCGCTGGACGCTGTTTAAACAGGAAGCGCGAGCGCGGCCTGCGTTTTACACACACGGCTGGCCCTGAATAATGCATGTGTGGCGAGACGGGGCTGGAGCCGGCCTGAAGAGGCACTCTGCGCCCGGAGCGCCTGCATGCTCCCTCCCGACGGGGGCTTTTACCGCACGGCTGGGTCTGTACTGCGCGGCTGGGTCTGGACTGCGCGGCTGGGTCTGTACTGCGCGGCTGGGTCCGTACTGCGAGGCCGGGTCTGTACTGCGCGGTCGCAGGCTGTCCACCGCAGTTGGGTCGGGTTGTTTTTCTCACAGTGCCATCAAGATCCGTCTTTGCCCCCCCCCCCCCCCCCCCACTTTCAGCCACTTCCTTGCATGAAAAGCATCTGGTGCGTGTGGTGATGCAGACTTAACTAGTGAAACTGTGAAGCCATGTTCCGAAAAAGCGGGAGGAGTGAACATCCCAGCATGCATTGTACAGTCCTGTATTCTTATTGGCTCTTTGACAGACCCAATGGCTACTGTATTTAAATCTGGCTTCTAGCCTGCTGTATGCTTCACCTTACCTGGTGATGCATTCCCACCTGTACGCCAGTATCCTAAACGGTGTTCAGTCGTGACTTTTTTTGGGCGTGTTCTGGGACTTCCTGTGGCCGAGTGCTCCCCCCTCCCTCGTGACTTCCAACAGGAAATGGAGAGGGAGAGAGAAACGGTCCCAAGGGCTCAGGTCATGCTCAGGCCCTTAAAATGCTTCACCCCCCTCCCCCCCCCCCTCCCTCCCCAGCCTCTTCCTAATGGCCCAAAATGACAGGATGGGGTCACATGGCGCCTCTTTAATATTTAAACCCTTTTATTTAGGACTTTGGGATCCCCGTGTGTACCGCCCCCCCAGGCACTGCTGTGAATGTGAAATGCGTTTTTGTTTTTCTGTTGTACGCACAGATAATGTTGGGTTCCTTAACACTTGACACGCAGCGTGTTCTGCGTGGTACCGTACGTAGTAAGCTTTTCAGAGTGATTTGTGGATGTACGCTGCTGCCTAACCTCTGGCCTGGTTCCCTGACCCCATTTCTCTCTGTGGTATGATGGCCGGGGGGGGGGGGGGGGGTGGGGGGGTTTATGTACTTTACGCTCTTTCTGAATCATCCTTCGTGGCTTCTGAGCTGAGGGCCTGTGAGCTGTGACGGGCCCACCAATAGGAGCTTGCTGCCGGCTTCTCTCTCTCTCTGTAGGCTGTTAGCATTGCTGCTCTGCCGGCACACTGTGTCTTCAGAGCCGTGGGTGTAATGTGACTGTTATGTGAGGCTGTGTCTCTCTCTGATGATGCGCTTGTGTGTCTCTGTGATGATGCGCTTGTGTCTCTCTCTGATGATGCGCTTGTGTCTCTCTGTGATGATGCGTTTGTGTCGCTCTCTGATGATGCGTTTGTGTCTCTCTGTGATGATGCGTTTGTGTCTCTCTGTGATGATGCGCTTGTGTCTCTCTCTGATGATGCGCTTGTGTCTCTCTCTGATGATGCGCTTGTGTCTCTCTGTGATGATGCGTTTGTGTCGCTCTCTGATGATGCGTTTGTGTCTCTCTGTGATGATGCGTTTGTGTCTCTCTGTGATGATGCGCTTGTGTCTCTTTGTGATGATGCGTTTTTATGTGTCCACAGCTCAGTGGAGAGGCGCAGGAGCTGTTCTCAGTGCGTCAGGGCCCAATACGGGCGGCCAGAGTCCTGCCTGCGCCACACATCAGTGAGTATTTCTGGACCCTTTTGTTCTGCAATGGCCCTATAATCAGGTGCACCTTGGTCAATAAGGGAGAGACTGAATCAGGTGTGCTGTGGTACTGAGAGAGTTACTGTAGATCAGGTGTGCTGTGAGAGATTCTGTACATGCACACACACAACACGCACATCCTCACACAACACACACAGACGCACACACTTCCTTACACACATGCACACACACACACACACACACGCTCGCTCTCACTCATGCTCTCTCTTCTACTCACTGTAATGCGTTGGAAAGACTCAGAAGCAGCCTCCCATGTTTAATGAAACACAGCGGGTTTCAGTTTTGTTTAGCTGTGTTTTGTTCTCCTGTGCAATGAAAGATCCTCTGTTTGAGCTGCCAGAGCCCTGTTGGTCTTGTGCTCATCTTAGTCAGGCCTGTGAGATTACTGCAGGAACACACCAAACAAGCACTCTGCCAAGCAAGCATCCCCCTGCAGCAGGGCATACAAGCATCCCCCCTGCAGCAGGGCATACAAGCATCCCCCTGCAGCAGGGCATACAAGCATCCCCCTGCAGCAGGGCGTACAAGCACCCCCCCTGCAGCAGGGCGTACAAGCACCCCCCTGCAGCAGGGCATACAAGCACCCCCCTGCAGCAGGGCATACAAGCATCCCCCTGCAGCAGGGCGTACAAGCATCCCCCCTGCAGCAGGGCGTACAAGCATCCCCCCTGCAGCAGGGCATACAAGCACCCCCCTGCAGCAGGGCATACAAGCATCCCCCTGCAGCAGGGCGTACAAGCACCCCCCTGCAGCAGAGCATACAAGCATCCCCCCTGCAGCAGGGCGTACAAGCATCCCCCTGCAGCAGGGCATACAAGCATCCCCCTGCAGCAGGGCATACAAGCATCCCCCTGCAGCAGAGCATACAAGCACCCCCCTACAGCAGGGCATACAAGCACCCCCCTGCAGCAGGGCATACAAGCACCCCCCTGCAGCAGGGCATACAAGCATCCCCCCTGCAGCAGGGCATACAAGCACCACCCTGCAGCAGGGCATACAAGCACCCCCCTGCAGCAGGGCATACAAGCATCCCCCCTGCAGCAGGGCATACAAGCACCCCCCTGCAGCAGGGCATACAAGCATCCCCCCTGCAGCAGGGCATACAAGCATCCCCCTGCAGCAGGGCATACAAGCATCCCCCTGCAGCAGGGCAAACAAGCACCCCCCTGCAGCAGGGCATACAAGCACCCCCCTGCAGCAGGGCATACAAGCATCCCCCCTGCAGCAGGGCATACAAGCACCCCCCTGCAGCAGGGCATACAAGCATCCCCCCTGCAGCAGGGCATACAAGCACCCCCCTGCAGCAGGGCATACAAGCATCCCCCCTGCAGCAGGGCATACAAGCACCACCCTGCAGCAGGGCATACAAGCACCCCCCTGCAGCAGGGCATACAAGCATCCCCCCTGCAGCAGGGCATACAAGCACCCCCCTGCAGCAGGGCATACAAGCAACCCCCCTGCAGCAGGGCAAACAAGCAACCCCCTGCAGCAGGGCATACAAGCATCCCCCTGCAGCAGGGCAAACAAGCACCCCCCTGCAGCAGGGCATACAAGCACCCCCCTGCAGCAGGGCATACAAGCATCCCCCCTGCAGCAGGGCATACAAGCACCCCCCTGCAGCAGGGCATACAAGCATCCCCCCTGCAGCAGGGCATACAAGCATCCCCCTGCAGCAGGGCATACAAGCATCCCCCTGCAGCAGGGCATACAAGCATCCCCCTGCAGCAGGGCGTACAAGCATCCCCCTGCAGCAGGGCATACAAGCATCCCCCTGCAGCAGGGCATACAAGCATCCCCCCTGCAGCAGGGCATACAAGCACCACCCTGCAGCAGGGCATACAAGCATCCCCCTGCAGCAGGGCATACAAGCATCCCCCTGCAGCAGGGCATACAAGCACCCCCCTGCAGCAGGGCATACAAGCATCCCCCTGCAGCAGGGCAAACAAGCACCCCCCTGCAGCAGGGCATACAAGCACCCCCCTGCAGCAGGGCATACAAGCATCCCCCCTGCAGCAGGGCATACAAGCATCCCCCCTGCAGCAGGGCATACAAGCACCCCCCTGCAGCAGGGCATACAAGCATCCCCCCTGCAGCAGGGCATACAAGCACCCCCCTGCAGCAGGGCATACAAGCATCCCCCCTGCAGCAGGGCATACAAGCACCACCCTGCAGCAGGGCATACAAGCACCCCCCTGCAGCAGGGCATACAAGCATCCCCCCTGCAGCAGGGCATACAAGCACCCCCCTGCAGCAGGGCATACAAGCATCCCCCCTGCAGCAGGGCATACAAGCATCCCCCTGCAGCAGGGCATACAAGCACCCCCCTGCAGCAGGGCAAACAAGCACCCCCCTGCAGCAGGGCATACAAGCACCCCCCTGCAGCAGGGCATACAAGCATCCCCCCTGCAGCAGGGCATACAAGCACCCCCCTGCAGCAGGGCATACAAGCATCCCCCCTGCAGCAGGGCATACAAGCATCCCCCTGCAGCAGGGCATACAAGCAACCCCCTGCAGCAGGGCATACAAGCATCCCCCCTGCAGCAGGGCATACAAGCACCACCCTGCAGCAGGGCATACAAGCACCCCCCTGCAGCAGGGCATACAAGCATCCCCCCTGCAGCAGGGCATACAAGCACCCCCCTGCCCCCTGCAGCAGGGCATACAAGCACCCCCTGCAGCTGGGTATACAAGCACCCCCCTGCAGCAGGGCATACAAGCACCCCCCTGCAGCAGGGCATACAAGCACCCCCCTGCCCCCTGCAGCAGGGCATACAAGCACCCCCCTGCCCCCTGCAGCAGGGCATACAAGCATCCCTCTGCAGCAGGGCATACAAGCATCCCCCTGCAGCAGGGCATACAAGCATCCCCCTGCAGCAGGGCATACAAGCATCCCCCTGCAGCAGGGCATACAAGCATCCCCCCTACAGCAGGGCATACAAGCATCCCCCCTGCAGCAGGGCATACAAGCATCCCCCTGCAGCAGGGCATACAAGCATCCCCCTGCAGCAGGGCATACAAGCACCCCCTGCAGCAGGGCATACAAGCACCCCCTGCAGCAGGGCATACAAGCATCCCCCCTGCAGCAGGGCATACAAGCATCCCCCCTGCAGCAGGGCATACAAGCATCCCCCCTGCAGCAGGGCATACAAGCACCCCCTTGCAGCAGGGCATACGAGCACCCCCCTGCAGCAGGGCATGGGCATACAAGCACCCCCCCTGCAGCAGGGCATACAAGCATCCCGCCGCAGCAGACCTCCCCAGGGCACCTGCGGCCCGCTGCGCTATGCGCTGCAGGCGGAGCTGAGGAGCTGAATATCCGCGAGCGCGCGGGGCGTCAGCAGGGCTGTGTGTTCCCCTCCCCTCCTCTCCTCTTGTCCTCTGTGCTCCTCTGCCCCACGGAGCAGCACAACGGCGGCATTGAGCCGAGCCGGGAACGAGATCAGAGCTGAAGGGCCGGGATCAGAAGCAGCAGCAGCAGCAGACACAGGAGCGGGAGCCCAGCAGCGCTCCCTCTGTCCACCCCCCCCCCCCCCCCCCCCCCCCCCCGCAGAATCAGAGCGATCGTCCCACCGGGGCCGGGGAGGGCAGAGGGGTCCCGAGGGCCGCACAGGACAGCGCCACGCCGCTATATGGGGAACTGTGTGGGTGGGGTGGGGTGGGGTGGGGGAGTGGGTGCCCCTGCGTGAGCGGATTTGGAAAGCGCTGAATGTAGGTGTGGGGTCAGGTCGCAGTTTGAAACCCGTGTTCTGGTCTGTCGTCGGGGGTAACGCCGCTGGTTGATGGGCGAGCTCTGGCGGAAGTCATGCGACCCAAAGTCGATCCTGTTGGACTAAGGTCGGAACCTTAGCTCAATATGAGACTCTTCCTGTTAAACCTGCGCAGAAAAGCACTTACAGCATCTCTCAGGACTGTTTTTTAATAGCTCATTATAATGCTGACACTCACACTAACGCACGCACATACACACGTGCACACACACACGCGCACTCACACACACACACACGCACATACACACACATGCACACACACGCACACTCACTCTTGCAGACATGCACACACACACACATATTCACACACACACACGCACGCACGCACGCACACACACGCAAAAGTAAGTAGAAAGGAAGGCAGTTATGGATTACATTCGTATTCAAATCGAATTTTTTCCCTGCGTGTGCGGAAAAGAGCAAGTTAGAGCAGCAAACGCTTAATGAAAGTCTGCAGTTCGTGCCGCCACAGTTATTCCACATGAAAGATGTGATGTAACATCTGAAACTAATTCCGCGATATCAGATTGCAACTCGTGTAGTGTCATATCAGGACTTGTGGCAAATTCTATGATGTAATATCATGACCAGCGGGAGCTTCTATAATGTAATATTGTGACTTGGAGCGGGTTTTTTGTAATGTAATATCATGACAGCGCTGGAGAAGGAAGCCTTTTTAAAGCGCTCAGGGGTTTGGGAGCAGTGGATTCGCTCTCACGCCACGGGGCCTGGGGGGTGCGGTGTGGGGGGGGTGGGGGGGTTCAGGGGAGGGGGGGTGGTACTCCTCCGGCTCACTCCTCTCTCAGTCCTGTCAGCTGAACGCCCACCTCCTATAGGGGGTAGTTCCACAGCATCTTTGTCAGTCTGCACCCTTTATTCCCCAAATCGACCACTTTGAGTGATCTGTCCGTATAATGCATCACGTATGCGCCAGACGTTCTTCTATCAGACTCCTTTCCTCAAATGTACGGAATTACACGGCCTCCTCCTCTCCTCCAAAATGTTCTCTTTTTTTTGGGGGGGGGGGGGGCGGGGGGCTCCTCTCTCCCCCCTTGTGTTGGGGAAACTGGGGTGCTGTGTTTTGTGCCTCTGTGGGGAGCCCCAGCCTTGGTTCTTGGTGTTTTGGGGAGCGCTGGCTTTGTGTTGACGGGAAGCAAACTCCCTTTTTATTTAGTTTCATTTCGTTTTGTTTCGTTTCGTTTCGTTTCGTTTCGTTTCGTTTCGTTTCGTTTCGTTTCGTTTCGTTTCGTTTCGTTTCGCTGGAGAAACGGTTTCAGGCCGTGATTTGACTGCAGAGCAGCAGCTGTAATGTGATCAGCAGACTTCCTGCTGTGGGAACAGCTAGTTACAGTGAGATGAGTGGGTGGACAGGCTGCTTCTAATTCTCATGGTTGGTGAAAGTGCCTCTTTGTTTCCCCCCACACCCCCTCCATGACCCCCCCTCCCCTGCAGGTCCTCTGAAGATGGACGGCTTCGCAGACAAGAGACCCCTCCTCGCCGTGTGCAAGGCAACCGGGTCCTCTGGGTGAGTGACATCACTTCCTCCCCACTGTCGTTCCCCTTGTAAAGGAAGTTTAAAAAATTTTTTTTTTAAAAAAGCAAGTAAAGCAAGTGGGGAAACAAATAGTGACACAAAGTGGAGGAACAGCTTTTACAGACTGAAATATATTCGATGCAGGACAGTAACTGATTCAGTAACATGCGTCTATGGGCCTGCCTATCCCTTTACTCGTTGGAAAGTGGCTAAACCGTGAACTGTGAGTGAGATGCTTCTATCGCACGGTGCAGGGGACGAGTAGCACATGTCCTGTAAACCAACAGCGCACAGGGAGACATCATCTGTGCTGCCCCCCAGACTCCCCTCCACACAAGTCATATCTAAGCCCCCCCCCCCCCCCCCCCCCACCCCTCTGGCACGTCTCCTGAGCGTTGACCTTCTCCAGAGCTGCTAGAACTCATTCTGCTGCTTGGTGAAGATATTCACTCTGAAGAAAAACGAGCAAAGTACTTCTGCCTGGGCAAGTTACTCATCAAAACACGTTCCCTGAAGTTCAGTTTGAGATGAAATTGGGCTCTTCAAAAAAAAAAAAAATAATAATAAATTAAAAAACCATTGAAATCCCTCTCATAACTTCAGTTTGAATGTCATTTGTAAGATTCAGGAAGACTGCTGTTGAGTGTTGAGAGGGAAGGAGGTCATAAATCCTCTCTAAGTGACCGGGAGACACTCTGACACGGAGACGGCGCTGGAGACGGCCTGGCGTTGTGCTGGTCTGGCATTTACGCTAATGCAGAAAACACGACCGTTTAAAAACCATGACACCCCAACCTCCGGCAGAACGTGGCGCCTGTCCCGTTCCCGCGCCAGTGTTCTGCAAATAGCTTTGCGAGTTGAAAGAAACCACGGAGCACATTTGAATATTTTTTCTTCTTCTGTCTTTTATTTTCCGTCAGGCGGCTTCCTCGCAGTTTTTAGTTTAGCGCGTAATCACTTTGAAATAACGGCTTTTTGTTAGCCGGCGGAAAGGATGGCGCGGTGACACGCGGGTGGAAAAGCGAGCGAGGACTTGGCTCGCGAGCTACCGGCAGCCCTGGACTTAGATTACAGAACCTGCTAATGAAAGGAGAGACGGCGGAACGCAGCCGCGGGTTAGCGGAAACCCGGCCAGGCTCGCTCATCATCATCTCATCGGTGGAAAAGGATTACGCCTTAAGTCCCAAACAATGCATGGACATGGGGATTTTCCTTAAAGCGGGGTACATATGTGTCCCATCATGCTTTGCACCGGAGCCAGCAGGGCTTGTAAGTGAGTAAAGGATGCTTGAGCCCGTGCGATTTCCCCCTCCCGAATCAGCGCCGTGTTAGAACCAGCCTGGCGCTGCAGTCTGTCTTTTCTTTCAATTAGCGCCGCACGCATTTCAGTTTGGATCGCCAGTGGTCCTGCGGAACGCATTACACAGACCCGGTCAACGCGGACTGTGGGGGGAAAAACAAAAGACTGCTGTCTCACCGAAGGCAAACTGTAAAACAATAAATAAATAAAAAACAGAAGACGTTGTGCCCTTTTATTGAATGCAGACAGCGCTGCCTCATAGAGCCTTCTCCCTTCATATAGAACACAGACGCCACGCTTCAACCTTGTACGGGTTCGCAAGAAAATAAATTGGACGCTGAAGCGCCGAAACCTCGGTTCTTGTGCGGTTGTTCAGCGTGGGTGTGAAGTGTGCCACTGATAAGGAGTCTGCATTAGTCCCCGCTGCCCACCCACCCCGTTCAGAACGTCGGCCCACCGGCCCCGTGCCCCCTCCCTAATGTGTAAACTCGCCCTCTAAACCGGACAGCGTGCGTGTCTCCCACTTCGGGGGGCAGCATCGCGCTGGAATCGCAGCACGCATCAGCGACAATAATGTAGCGGTAATTCTGAGGGGAAAAAAGGGGCTTTACGCTTCTGATAACCGCAAATGCTCTGTTTGTACCGCTGTCCCTAATTGTCCTTATCCCGATTCTGGCCGTCTCGCTAATCCTGGTCATTAATTACAGTAAAATAAAAACTCACCAACAAAACAGTTTTAGGGAGACTTAGCCAAAGCCTATTGTGATATTAAGCCCTGCTTTCCATTGCATTTCCAATAGCGTTTCAGACATTATATGTGCGTTTATCCTGTCTAAAGTGTATTAAATCCAAATCCGGAATCCTCACACAGTATGACAGAGAAGATGGATTGCGAGCTTTGAAAAGTGATGCTTTTTCTGACAGCAGGAGGGTGAGCCTGCCCCCCCCCCCTCTCTCTCTGAGGGCCTGAAAAACCACAGGGTCTTGCTCAGATCAGTGTTCAATAAACCTGTTTATAATCTGCAGTAGATTGATTCGACGTTCTCTTCGTGTTTGGTGGGAATATGACGTTTTTCCACAAGAGCATTTTATGTACATATAGAGAATTGTAATCAACTACTAGTGTCATAAATGATTTTCCATGGCATGATCACCGCTATTTGCAGTTTAGTGTCGTAGGACAGATGCAGGCTACAGGCACTGCTCTTGACGGAAAAATAATTTGAAGATGATGACATTTGTGCTAACGTTAGGGTATAGGTTTCGTTCCAGCAACAGAGATTGCATCGCTGTATTACCAAAAAGACCACATCCCGATGCACGCTATGTTACTCGGACAGAAAATTGGCAAATTAAAAATCTAAAGCTACAGTGGTGACAGTAGACGTTTTGAGCCCGTTGGCTATGGGCCCAGTTAAGTAATGAATATTAATGGTTGCTTTCCGCTTTTTAGTTCAGTTCTGTAGTTTAAAGAGTTGAAGCGCGCGAGCGGCTGTCCGTCAGTAGGCTGTATAGGGGCAGTCCTCTTGGTTCAGTAGAGAACACAGTAAAGACACCTAAGAATAAAACAAAATAAAAATCCCTAACGCGTTTTCAGTGTGCCCTGAAAGGAAGGGCGAGAAGGCAAGGCCGTGGAGGAGTCGGCTCTGAGCGGGAGAATTTTTGTTTTTGGCAGCGCTGCCGACGCGGAGCCGCGGCTGAACTTTTTACCCTAACGGCTCTGCCCCTAATGCTCGCGGCTGCCGGAATCAAAGCCGCCCCGCAGGCGCGGGCTGCCCTCTGATGTGGCCAGCGTTTGTTGTGTGTTCGAGGGTTGGGTTTGGAGAGAGCTGCATAAAGAGAGGGCGAGAGAAGGGAAAAAAGCGGAATATTGTGACAGGATTTTTTTTCAAAAATGTCTCAGTTACCACCCACCTCACTTGTTGCCTACAAAAATAGAGTAATTGTTTTCATCTGTGTTTTTTTGTCTCGCTCTGAAATAACTGTTATAAATCAATATGTCACAGCAACCAATGACTGATCTCTGGCCAAAAATTAGCTTCTCGTTTTGTCTCCCCTTTTTATTTCAAACGCTTATGAATGAGCATTACATGTTTATTATTCCCGGGAGGAATTACAACCATTTTCAACACACTTTAGAGGTGACCTGCTTACATGCTTTACTGTATTTTTAGTTCCTGTCCTTCTCTACTAGTTTGTAAAAGTAAATAGAATTTCACGTAGTAGTTTTTATTCAGTATGCCTTTAATAAATCTAAGAAAACGCACCCCTTAAAATGGGATTTAACATTTCAGTGTGTTTAATAGAGCACTTTCTGGATCTACATATGTACACACACTAAATTTAATGCTATCGGTTTTCAGTTGGCACAGGCAGTGTTTGTGTAAGATGAAGAATATTTTAGATGCTTACAGAAGTTTCTGACGACCTGCCAATGGCTGGTGTATGGAGGCATTCATGGGTTTGTGGTTTATAGGGGGAAAATAAACTTAAAATAACTTGTTTCTCCAGAGATTTTACCCGTGCATATTACCTGATATGTATATATACATATATATATATATATAAATATATATATACTCCTGGGCAAAAAAAATGGGCCAATCCCAAAATGGCAAAATATTAAGCTTTTAATGGTCTTAATAACAAATCATTGGTCAGAAAATTAGCCAGAATTAAACAAATGCACTCCTGAGACCTCCTGTGCCACCATTTGCTCGTTTACTTTTACTGCAGTGAACTGTTTGGGGAAAAGCTAGAAACGGAAATTCACTTATACCGTAGACAAATTAAAATAATGTCAAATAGAAGAGTCATTGTTTTGCATTTGGTTGCATATCATTTGCATGCCGTGACTTCCTGTGACCTATCAACATCATCAGAGTCTGGATATCTTATTTTCAGGTTGTCCTACAGGAATACAAAAACTCTTTGCATTTGAATGGATCTCTATGGGAATTGGGGGTGGGACTAGATTCAGCTGTAAATTATGCCGATACAGTATGGGACACATTTGTTGGCTAAATGGCTTTCATCAAGGGTCCAAGGCATCAAATGAGCCTCAAACCACCGTGCTGCTGCCAAATATGCAGTAGATACTACAAACATTGTTTCTCCTGAATATTTTTTCCATTGAGTTCAATAGGAAAATTAATCTTGTTGTTAAGACCACTAAAAGCTTAATTTTTTTGCAATTTTGGGCTTGGCCCATTTTTTTTGCCCAGGAGTATATATATATATATATATATGTGTTTTATTTTTGGTTGTTAAAAAGGGTATATGGAAAGAAGTAGTCATGTAAGTTACTTATTACGCTGACTTTATTACAGTGTATCTCGAAGCGAGACGGATTCAGGGGCGCTGTTGCGCACTAGGTCACTGGCATTTACTGCCGGCCGTTATGAAAACCTTGTATTATTTCTCCCGTTTCCAGACCTCGTAATTGTCTAGTCATTTTCAGGG